>NW_027488908.1:0-219084 GCF_050948215.1 Halictus rubicundus
TAGGATAGGATAGAGGATAGGATAGGATAGAGGATAGGATAGGATAAGATAGAGGATAGGATAGGATAGGATAGAGGATTGGATAGAGGATCGGATAGAAGATAGGATAGGATAGAGGATAGGATAGGATAGAGGATAATATAGGATAGAGGATAGGATAGAATAGAGGATTGGATAGGATAAAGGATAGGATATGATAGAGGACAGGATAGGATAGGATAGACGATAGGATAGGATAGGATAGAGGATAGGATAGAGGATAGGATAGAGGATAGGATAGAGGATAGGATACGATAGAGGATAGGATAGGATAGAGGAAAGGATACGATAGAGGATAGGATAGGATAGAGGAAAGGATAGGATAGAGGATAGGATAGGATGGAGGATAGGATAGGATAGAGGATAGGATAGGATAGAGGATAGGATAGGATAGAGGATAGTATAGGATAGAGGATAGGATAGAATAGAGGATAGGATAGGATAAAGGATAGGATAGGATAGAGGATAGGATAGGATAGAGGATAGGATAGAATAGAGTATAGGATAGGATAGAGGATAGGATAGGATAGAGGATAGGATAGGATAGAGGATAGGATAGGATAGAGGATAGGATAGGATAGAGGATAGGATAGGATAGAGGATAGGATAGGATAGAGGATAGGATAGGATAGAGGATAGGATAGGATAGAGGATAGGTTAGGATAGAGGATAGGATAGGATAGAGGATAGGATAGGATAGGATAGAGGATAGGATAGGATAGAGGATAGGATAGGATAGAGGATAGGATAGGATAGAGGGTAGGATAGGATAGAGGATAGGATAGGATAGAGGATAGGATAGGATAGAGGATAGGATAGGATAGAGGATAGGATAGGATAGAGGATAGGATAGGATAGAGGATAGGATAGGATAGAGGATAGAGGATAGAGGATAGGATAGGATAGAGGATAGGATAGGATAGAGGATAGGATAGGATAGAGGATAGGATAGGATAGAGGATAGGATAGGATAGAGGATAGGATAGGATAGAGGATAGGATAGGATAGAGGATAGGATAGGATAGAGGATAGGATAGGATAGAGGATAGGATAGGATAGAGGATAGGATAGGATAGAGGATAGGATAGGATAGAGGATAGGATAGGATAGAGGATAGGATAGAATAGAGTACAGGATAGGATAGAGGATAGGATAGGATAGAGGATAGGATAGGATAGAGGATAGGATAGGATAGAGGATAGGATAGGATAGAGGATAGGATAGGATAGAGGATAGGATAGGATAGAGGATAGGATAGGATAGAGGATAGGATAGGATAGAAGATAGGATAGGATAGGGGATAGGATAGGATAGGATAGGATAGAGGATAGGATAGGATAGAGGATAGGATAGGATAGAGGATAGGATAGGATAGAGGATAGGATAGAATAGAGGATAGGATAGGATAGAGGATAGGATAGGATAGAGGATAGGATAGGATAGAGGATAGGATAGGATAGAGGATAGGATAGGATAGAGGATACGATAGGATAGAGGATAGGATAGCATAGAGGATAGGATAGGATAGAGGATAGGATAGGATAGAGGATAGGATAGGATAGAGGATAGGATAGGATAGAGGATAGGATAGGATAGAGGATAGGATAGGATAGAGGATAGAGGATAGGATAGGATAGAGGATAGGATAGGATAGAGAATAGGATAGGATAGAGGATAGGATAGGATAGAGGATAGGATAGGATAGAGGATAGGATAGGATAGAGGATAGGATAGGATAGGATAGGATAGAGGATAGAGGATAGGATAGGATAGAGGATAGGATAGGATAGAGGATAGGATAGGATAGAGGATAGGATAGGATAGAGGATAGGATAGGATAGAGGATAGGATAGGATAGAGGATAGGATAGGATAGAGGATAGGATAGGATAGAGGATAGGATAGGATAGAGGATAGGATAGGATAGAGGATAGGATAGGATAGAGGATAGGATAGGATAGAGAATAGGATAGGATAGAGGATAGGATAGGATAGAGGATAGGATAGGATAGAGGATAGGATAGGATAGAGGATAGGATAGGATAGAGGATAGGATAGGATAGAGGATAGGATAGGATAGAGGATAGGATAGGATAGAGGATAGGATAAGATAGAGGATAGGATAGGATAGGATAGAGGATTGGATAGAGGATCGGATAGAAGATAGGATAGGATAGAGGATAGGATAGGATAGAGGATAGTATAGGATAGAGGATAGGATAGAATAGAGGATAGGATAGGATAAAGGATAGGATAGGATAGAGGACAGGATAGGACAGGATAGACGATAGGATAGGATAGGATAGAGGATAGGATAGAGGATAGGATAGAGGATAGGATACCATAGAGGATAGGATAGGATAGAGGATAGGATAGGATAGGATAGAGGATAGGATAGGATAGAGGATAGGATAGGATAGAGGATAGGATAGGATAGAGGATAGGATAGGTTAGAGGATAGGATAGGATAGAGGATAGGATAGGATAGAGGATAGGAAAGGATAGAGGATAGGATAGGATAGAGCATAGGATAGGATAGAGGATAGGATAGGATAGAGGATAGGATAGGATAGAGGATAGGATAGGATAGAGGATAGGATAGGATAGAAGATAGGATAGAGGATAGGATAGGATAGAGGATAGGATAGGATAGAGGATAGGATAGAATAGAGTATAGGATAGGATAGAGGATAGGATAGGATAGAGGATAGGATAGGATAGAGGATAGGATAGGATAGAGGATAGGATAGGATAGAGGATAGGATAGGATAGAGGATAGGATAGGATAGAGGATAGGATAGGATAGGGGATAGGATAGGATAGGATAGGATAGAGGATAGGATAGGATAGAGGATAGGATAGGATAGAGGATAGGATAGGATAGAGGATAGGATAGGATAGAGGATAGGATAGAGGATAGGATAGGATAGAGGATAGGATAGGATAGAGGATAGGATAGGATAGAGGATAGGATAGGATAGAGGATAGGATAGGATAGAGGATAGGATAGGATAGAGGATAGGATAGGATAGAGGATAGGATAGGATAGAGGATAGGATAGGATAGAGGATAGGATAGGATAGAGGATAGGATAGGATAGAGGATAGGATAGGATAGAGGATAGGATAGGATAGAGGATAGGATAAGATAGAGGATAGGATAGGATAGGATAGAGGATTGGATAGAGGATCGGATAGAAGATAGGATAGGATAGAGGATAGGATAGGATAGAGGATAATATAGGATAGAGGATAGGATAGAATAGAGGATTGGATAGGATAAAGGATAGGATATGATAGAGGACAGGATAGGATAGGATAGACGATAGGATAGGATAGGATAGAGGATAGGATAGAGGATAGGATAGAGGATAGGATAGAGGATAGGATAGAGGATAGGATACGATAGAGGATAGGATAGGATAGAGGAAAGGATACGATAGAGGATAGGATAGGATAGAGGAAAGGATAGGATAGAGGATAGGATAGAATAGAGGATAGGATAGGATAAAGGATAGGATAGGATAGAGGACAGGATAGGACAGGATAGACGATAGGATAGGATAGGATAGAGGATAGGATAGAGGATAGGATAGAGGATAGGATACATAGAGGATAGGATAGGATAGTGGATAGGATAGGATAGGATAGAGGATAGGATAGGATAGAGGATAGGATAGGATAGAGGATAGGATAGGATAGAGGATAGGATAGGTTAGAGGATAGGATAGGATAGAGGATAGGATAGGATAGAGGATAGGAAAGGATAGAGGATAGGATAGGATAGAGCATAGGATAGGATAGAGGATAGGATAGGATAGAGGATAGGATAGGATAGAGATAGGATAGGATAGAGGATAGGATAGGATAGAAGATAGGATAGAGGATAGGATAGGATAGAGGATAGGATAGGATAGAGGATAGGATAGAATAGAGTATAGGATAGGATAGAGGATAGGATAGGATAGAGGATAGGATAGGATAGAGGATAGGATAGGATAGAGGATAGGATAGGATAGAGGATAGGATAGGATAGAGGATAGGATAGGATAGAGGATAGGATAGGATAGAGGATAGGATAGGATAGGGATAGGATAGGATAGGATAGGATAGAGGATAGGATAGGATAGAGGATAGGATAGGATAGAGGATAGGATAGGATAGAGGATAGGATAGGATAGAGGATAGGATAGAGGATAGGATAGGATAGAGGATAGGATAGGATAGAGGATAGGATAGGATAGAGGATAGGATAGGATAGAGGATAGGATAGGATAGAGGATAGGATAGGATAGAGGATAGGATAGGATAGAGGATAGGATAGGATAGAGGATAGGATAGGATAGAGGATAGGATAGGATAGAGGATAGGATAGGATAGAGGATAGGATAGGATAGAGGATAGGATAGGATAAGATAGAGGATAGGATAGGATAGGATAGAGGATTGGATAGAGGATCGGATAGAAGATAGGATAGGATAGAGGATAGGATAGGATAGAGGATAATATAGGATAGAGGATAGGATAGAATAGAGGATTGGATAGGATAAAGGATAGGATATGATAGAGGACAGGATAGGATAGGATAGACGATAGGATAGGATAGGATAGAGGATAGGATAGAGGATAGGATAGAGGATAGGATAGAGGATAGGATACGATAGAGGATAGGATAGGATAGAGGAAAGGATACGATAGAGGATAGGATAGGATAGAGGAAAGGATAGGATAGAGGATAGGATAGGATGAGAGGATAGGATAGGATAGAGGATAGGATAGGATAGAGGATAGGATAGGATAGAGGATAGTATAGGATAGAGGATAGGATAGAATAGAGGATAGGATAGGATAAAGGATAGGATAGGATAGAGGATAGGATAGGATAGAGGATAGGATAGATAGAGTATAGGATAGGATAGAGGATAGGATAGGATAGAGGATAGGATAGGATAGAGGATAGGATAGGATAGAGGATAGGATAGGATAGAGGATAGGATAGGATAGAGGATAGGATAGGATAGAGGATAGGATAGGATAGAGGATAGGATAGGATAGAGGATAGGTTAGGATAGAGGATAGGATAGGATAGAGGATAGGATAGGATAGGATAGAGGATAGGATAGGATAGAGGATAGGATAGGATAGAGGATAGGATAGGATAGAGGATAGGATAGGATAGAGGATAGGATAGGATAGAGGATAGGATAGGATAGAGGATAGGATTAGGATAGAGGATAGGATAGGATAGAGGATAGGATAGGATAGAGGATAGGATATAGGATAGAGGATAGAGGATAGGATAGGATAGAGGATAGGATAGGATAGAGGATAGGATAGGATAGAGGATAGGATAGGATAGAGGATAGGATAGGATAGAGGATAGGATAGGATAGAGGATAGGATAGGATAGAGGATAGGATAGGATAGAGGATAGGATAGGATAGAGGATAGGATAGGATAGAGGATAGATAGGATAGGGATAGGATAGGATAGGATAGGATAGAGGATAGGATAGGATAGAGGATAGGATAGGATAGAGGATAGGATAGGATAGAGGATAGGATAGGATAGAGGATAGGATAGAGGATAGGATAGGATAGAGGATAGGATAGGATAGAGGATAGGATAGGATAGAGGATAGGATAGGATAGAGGATAGGATAGGATAGAGGATAGGATAGGATAGAGGATAGGATAGGATAGAGGATAGGATAGGATAGAGGATAGGATAGGATAGAGGATAGGATAGGATAGAGGATAGGATAGGATAGAGGATAGGATAGGATAGAGGATAGGATAGGATAGAGGATAGGATAGGATAGAGGATAGGATAAGATAGAGGATAGGATAGGATAGGATAGAGGATTGGATAGAGGATCGGATAGAAGATAGGATAGGATAGAGGATAGGATAGGATAGGATAGGATAATATAGGATAGAGGATAGGATAGAATAGAGGATTGGATAGGATAAAGGATAGGATATGATAGAGGACAGGATAGGATAGGATAGGACGATAGGATAGGATAGGATAGAGGATAGGATAGAGGATAGGATAGGATAGGATAGAGGATAGGATAGAGGATAGGATACGATAGAGGATAGGATAGGATAGAGGAAAGGATAGGATAGAGGATAGGATAGGATAGGGATAGAGGATAGGATAGGATAGAGGATAGGATAGGATAGGATAGGATAGGAAGGATAGGATAGGATAGAGGATAGGATAGGATAGAGGATAGGATAGGATAGAGGATAGGATAGGAGATAGGATAGGATAGGATAGGAGATAGGATAGGATAGGATAGAGGATAGGATAGGATAGAGGATAGGATAGGATAGAGGATAGGATAGGATAGAGGATAGGATAGGATAGAGGATAGGATAGGATAGAGGATAGGATAGGATAGAGGATAGGATAGGATAGAGGATAGGATAGGATAGAGGATAGGATAGGATAGAGGATAGGATAGAGGATAGGATAGGATAGAGGATAGGATAGGATAGAGGATAGGATAGGATAGAGGGTAGGATAGGATAGAGGATAGGATAGGATAGGATAGGAGGATAGGATAGAGGATAGGATAGGATAGAGTATAGGATAGGATAGAGGATAGGATAGGATAGAGGATAGGATAGGATAGAGGATAGGATAGGATAGAGGATAGGATAGGATAGAGGATAGGATAGGATAGAGGATAGGATAGGATAGAGGATAGGATAGGATAGAGGATAGGATAGGATAGAGGATAGGATAGGATAGAGGATTGGATAGAGGATCGGATAGAAGATAGGATAGGATAGAGGATAGGATAGGATAGAGGATAATAGGATAGAGGATAGGATAGATAGAGGATTGGATAGGATAAGGATAGGATATGATAGAGGACAGGATAGGATAGGATAGACGATAGGATAGGATAGGATAGAGGATAGGATAGAGGATAGGATAGAGGATAGGATAGAGGATAGGATAGAGGATAGGATAGGATAGAGGATAGGATAGGATAGAGGAAAGGATACTGATAGAGGATAGGATAGGATAGAGGAAAGGATAGGATAGAGGATAGGATAGGATGGAGGATAGGATAGGATAGAGGATAGGATAGGATAGAGGATAGGATAGGATAGAGGATAGTATAGGATAGAGGATAGGATAGAATAGAGGATAGGATAGGAAGGATAGGATAGGATAGAGGATAGGATAGAATAGAGTATAGGATAGGATAGAGGATAGGATAGGATAGAGGATAGGATAGGATAGAGGATAGGATAGGATAGAGGATAGGATAGGATAGAGGATAGGATAGGATAGAGGATAGGATAGGATAGAGGATAGGATAGGATAGAGGATAGGATAGGATAGAGGATAGGTTAGGATAGAGGATAGGATAGGATAGAGGATAGGATAGGATAGGATAGAGGATAGGATAGGATAGAGGATAGGATAGGATAGAGGATAGGATAGGATAGAGGATAGGATAGGATAGAGGATAGGATAGGATAGAGGATAGGATAGGATAGAGGATAGGATAGGATAGAGGATAGGATAGGATAGAGGATAGGATAGGATAGAGGATAGGATAGGATAGAGGATAGAGGATAGGATAGGATAGAGGATAGGATAGATAGAGAATAGGATAGGATAGAGGATAGGATAGGATAGAGGATAGGATAGGATAGAGGATAGGATAGGATAGAGAATAGGATAGGATAGAGGATAGGATAGGATAGAGATAGGATAGGATAGAGGATAGGATAGGATAGAGGATAGGATAGGATAGAGGATAGAGGATAGGATAGGATAGGGGATAGGATAGGATAGAGGATAGGATAGGATAGAGGATAGGATAGGATAGAGGATAGAGGATAGAGGATAGGATAGAGGATAGGATAGGATAGAGGATAGGATAGGATAGAGAATAGGATAGGATAGAGGATAGGATAGGATAGAGGATAGGATAGGATAGAATAGGATAGGATAGACGATAGGACAGGATAGAGGATAGGATAGGATAGAGGATATAATAGGATTGAGGAAAGGATAGGATAGAGGATAGGATCGGATAGAGGATAGGATAGGATACAGGATATAATAGGATTGAGGAAACGATAGGATAGAGGATAGGATAGGATAGAGGATAGTATAGGATAGAGGATAGGATAGGATAGAGGATAGGATAGGATAGAGGATAGGATTGGATAGAGGATAGGATAGAGGATAGGATAGCGGATACGATAGGATAGAGGATAAGATAGGATAGAGGATAGGATAGCATAGAGGATAGGATAGGATACAGGATAGGATAGGATAGAGGATAGGATTGGATAGAGGATTAGATAGGTAATTGGATAGGATAGGATAGAGGATAGGATAGGATAGAGGATAGGATAGGATAGAGGATAGGATAGGATAGAGGATAGGATAGGATAGAGGATAGGATAGGATAGAGGATAGGATAGGATAGAGGATTAGATAGGTAATTGGATAGGATAGGATAGAGGATAGGATAGGATAGGATAGAGGATAGGATAGAGGATAGGATAGGATAGCGAATAGGATAGGATAGAGGATAGGATAGGATAGAGGATAGGATAGGATAGAGGATAGGATAGGATAGAGGATAGGATAGGATAGAGGATATAATAGGATTGAGGAAAGGATAGGATAGAGGATAGGATAGGATAGAGGATAGGATAGGATAGAGGATAGGATAGGATAGAGGATAGGATAGGATAGAGGATAGGATAGGATAGAGGATAGGATAGGATAGAGGATAGGATAGGATAGAGGATAGGATAGGATAGAGGATATAATAGGATTGAGGAATGGATAGGATAGAGGATAGGATCGGATAGAGGATAGGATAGGATACAGGATATAATAGGATTGAGGAAAGGATAGGATAGAGGATAGGATAGGATAGAGGATAGGATAGGATAGAGGATAGGATAGGATAGAGGATAGGATAGGATAGAGGATAGGATAGGATATAGAGGATAGGATAGGATAGAGGATAGGATAGGTTAGAGGATAGGATAGGTTAGAGGATAGGATAGGATAGAGGATAGGATAGGATAGAGGATAGGATAGGATAGGATAGAGGATAGGATACGATAGGATAGAGGATAGGATAGGATAGGATAGAGGATAGGATAGTATAGAGGATAGGATAGGATAGAGGATAGGATAGGATAGAGGATAGGATAGGATAGAGGATATAATAGGATTGAGGAAAGGATAGGATAGAGGATAGGATCGGATAGAGGATAGGATAGGATACAGGATATAATAGGATTGAGGAAAGGATAGGATAGAGGATAGGATAGGATAGAGGATAGTATAGGATAGAGGATAGGATAGGATAGAGGATAGGATAGGATAGAGGATAGGATTGGATAGATGATAGGATAGAGGATAGGATAGGATAGAGGATAGGATAGGATAGAGGATAGGATTGGATAGATGATAGGATAGAGGATAGGATAGCGGATACGATAGGATAGAGGAAAAGATAGGATAGAGGATAGGATAGCATAGAGGATAGGATAGGATACAGGGTAGGATAGGATAGAGGATAGGATTGGATAGAGGATTAGATAGGTAATTGGATAGGATAGGATAGAGGATAGGATAGGATAGAGGATAGGATAGGATAGAGGATAGGATAGGATAGAGGATAGGATAGGATAGAGGATAGGATAGGATAGAGGATTAGATAGGTAAGTGGATAGGATAGGATAGAGGATAGGATAGGATAGGATAGAGGATAGGATAGAGGATAGGATAGGATAGCGAATAGGATAGGATAGAGGATAGGATAGGATAGAGGATAGGATAGGATAGAGGATAGGATAGTATAGAGGATAGGATAGGATAGAGGATATAATACGATTGAGGAAAGGATAGGATAGAGGATAGGATAGGATAGAGGATAGGATAGGATAGAGGATAGGATAGGATAGAGGATAGGATAGGATAGAGGATAGGATAGGATAGAGGATAGGATAGGATAGAGGATAGGATAGGATAGAGGATAGGATAGGATAGAGGATAGGATAGGATAGAGGATAGGATAGGATAGAGGATAGGATAGGATAGAGGATAGGATAGGATAGAGGATAGGATAGGATAGAGGATAGGATAGGATAGAGGATAGGATAGGATAGAGGATAGGATAGGATAGAGGATAGGATAGGATAGAGGATAGGATAGGATAGGATAGAGGATAGGATAGGATAGAGGATAGGATAGGATAGAGGATATAATAGGATTGAGGAAAGGATAGGATAGAGGATAGGATAGGATAGAGGATAGGATAGGATAGGATAGAGGATTGGATAGAGGATCGGATAGAAGATAGGATAGGATAGAGGATAGGATAGGATAGGATAGAGGATTGGATAGAGGATCGGATAGAAGATAGGATAGGATAGAGGATAGGATAGGATAGAGAATAGTATAGGATAGAGGATAGGATAGAATAGAGGATAGGATAGGATAAAGGATAGGATAGGATAGAGGACAGAATAGGATAGGATAGACGATAGGACAGGATAGGATAGAGGATAGGATAGGATAGAGGATAGGATAGAGGATAGGATAGAGGATAGGATAGAGGATAGGATAGAGGATAGGATAGGATAGAGGATAGGATAGGATAGAGGATAGGATAGGATAGAGGATAGGATAGGATAGAGGATAGGATAGGATAGAGGATAGGATAGGATAGAGGATAGGATAGGATAGAGGATACGATAGGATGGAGGATAGGATAGGATAGAGGATAGGATAGGATAGGATAGAGGATAGGATAGGATAGAGGATAGGATAGGATAGAGGATATAATAGGATTGAGGAAAGGATAGGATAGAGGATAGGATAGGATAGAGGATAGGATAGGGAAGAGGATAGGATAGGATAGAGGATAGGATAGGATAGAGGAAACGATAGGATAGAGGATAGGATAGGTAATTGGATAGCATAGACGGTAGGATAAGGTAGAGGATAGTATAGGATAGAGGATAGGATAGGATGGAGGATAGGATAGGGTAGAGGATAGAATTGGATAGAGGATAGTATAGAGGATAGGATAGGATAGAGGATAGGATAGGATAGAGGATAGGATAGAGGATAGGATAGGATAGAGGATAGGATAGGATAGAGGATAGGATAGGATAGAGGATAGGATAGGATAGAGGATAGGATAGGATAGAGGATAGGATAGGATAGAGGATAGGATAGGATAGAGGATAGGATAGGATAGAGGATAGGATAGGATAGAGGATAGGATAGGATAGAGGATAGGATAGGATAGAGGATAGGATAGGATAGGATAGAGGATAGGATAGTATAGAGGATAGGATAGGATAGAGGATAGGATAGGATAGAGGATAGGATAGGATAGAGGATATAATAGGATTGAGGAATGGATAGGATAGAGGATAGGATCGGATAGAGGATAGGATAGGATACAGGATATAATAGGATTGAGGAAAGGATAGGATAGAGGATAGGATAGGATAGAGGATAGGATAGGATAGAGGATAGGATAGGATAGAGGATAGGATAGGATAGAGGATAGGATAGGATAGAGGATAGGATAGGATAGAGGATAGGATAGGATAGGATAGAGGATAGGATAGGATAGAGGATAGGATAGGATAGAGGATAGGATAGGATAGGATAGAGGATAGGATAGGATAGGATAGAGGATAGGATAGGATAGGATAGAGGATAGGATAGTATAGAGGATAGGATAGGATAGAGGATAGGATAGGATAGAGGATAGGATAGGATAGAGGATATAATAGGATTGAGGAAAGGATAGGATAGAGGATAGGATAGGATAGAGGATAGGATAGGATAGAGGATAGGATAGGATAGAGGATAGGATAGGATAGAGGATAGGATAGGATAGAGGATAGGATAGGATAGAGGATAGGATAGGATAGAGGATAGGATAGGATAGAGGATAGGATAGGATAGAGGATAGGATAGGATAGAGGATAGGATAGGATAGAGGATAGGATAGGATAGAGGATAGGATAGGATAGAGGATAGGATAGGATAGAGGATAGGATAGGATAGAGGATAGGATAGGATAGGATAGAGGATAGGATAGGATAGAGGATAGGATAGGATAGAGGATAGGATAGGATAGAGGATATAATAGGATTGAGGAAAGGATAGGATAGAGGATAGGATAGGATAGAGGATAGGATAGGAAAGAGGATAGGATAGGATAGAGGATACGATAGGATAGAGGAAACGATAGGATAGAGGATAGGATAGGTAATTGGATAGCATAGAGGGTAGGATAAGGTAGAGGATAGTATAGGATAGAGGATAGGATAGGATGGAGGATAGGATAGGGTAGAGGATAGAATTGGATAGAGGATAGTATAGAGGATAGGATAGGAAAGAGGATAGGATAGAGGATAGGATAGGATAGAGGATAGGATAGGATAGAGGATAGGATAGGATAGAGGATAGGATAGGATAGAGGATAGGATAGGATAGAGGATAGGATAGGATAGAGGATAGGATAGGATAGAGGATAGGATAGGATAGAGGATAGGATAGGATAGAGGATAGGATAGGATAGAGGATAGGATAGGATAGGATAGAGGATAGGATAGGATAGAGGATAGGATAGGATAGAGGATATAATAGGATTGAGGAAAGGATAGGATAGAGGATAGGATAGGATAGAGGATAGGATAGGAAAGAGGATAGGATAGGATAGAGGATACGATAGGATAGAGGAAACGATAGGATAGAGGATAGGATAGGATAGAGGATTAGATAGGTAATTGGATAGGATAGGATAGAGGATAGGATAGGATAGGATAGAGGATAGGATAGAGGATAGGATAGAGGATAGCGAATAGGATAGAGGATAGGATAGGATAGAGGATAGGATAGGATAGAGGATAGGATAGGATAGGATAGAGGATAGGATAGGATAGAGGATAGGATAGGATAGAGGATAGGATAGGATAGAGGATATAATAGGATTGAGGAAAGGATAGGATAGAGGATAGGATAGGATAGAGGATAGGATAGGAAAGAGGATAGGATAGGATAGAGGATACGATAGGATAGAGGAAACGATAGGATAGAGGATAGGATAGGTAATTGGATAGCATAGAGGGTAGGATAAGGTAGAGGATAGTATAGGATAGAGGATAGGATAGGATGGAGGATAGGATAGGGTAGAGGATAGAATTGGATAGAGGATAGTATAGAGGATAGGATAGGAAAGAGGATAGGATAGAGGATAGGATAGGATAGAGGATAGGATAGGATAGAGGATAGGATAGGATAGAGGATAGGATAGGATAGAGGATAGGATAGGATAGAGGATAGGATAGGATAGAGGATAGGATAGGATAGAGGATAGGATAGGATAGAGGATAGGATAGGATAGAGGATAGGATAGGATAGAGGATAGGATAGGATAGAGGATAGGATAGGATAGAGGATAGGATAGTATAGAGGATAGGATAGGATAGAGGATAGGATAGGATAGAGGATAGGATAGGATAGAGGATATAATAGGATTGAGGAATGGATAGGATAGAGGATAGGATCGGATAGAGGATAGGATAGGATACAGGATATAATAGGATTGAGGAAAGGATAGGATAGAGGATAGGATAGGATAGAGGATAGGATAGGATAGAGGATAGGATAGGATAGAGGATAGGATAGGATAGAGGATAGGATAGGATAGAGGATAGGATAGGATAGAGGATAGGATAGGATAGAGGATTAGATAGGTAATTGGATAGGATAGGATAGAGGATAGGATAGGATAGGATAGAGGATAGGATAGAGGATAGGATAGGATAGAGAATAGGATAGGATAGAGGATAGGATAGGATAGAGGATAGGATAGGATAGAGGATAGGATAGGATAGAGGATAGGATAGGATAGAGGATAGGATAGGATAGAGGATATAATAGGATTGAGGAAAGGATAGGATAGAGGATAGGATAGGATAGAGGATAGGATAGGATAGAGGATAGGATAGGATAGAGGATAGGATAGGATAGAGGATAGGATAGGATAGAGGATAGGATAGGATAGAGGATAGGATAGGATAGAGGATAGGATAGGATAGAGGATAGGATAGGATAGAGGATAGGATAGGATAGAGGATAGGATAGGATAGGATAGAGGATAGGATAGGATAGAGGATAGGATAGGATAGGATAGAGGATAGGATAGGATAGAGGATAGGATAGGATAGAGGATATAATAGGATTGAGGAAAGGATAGGATAGAGGATAGGATAGGATAGAGGATAGGATAGGAAAGAGGATAGGATAGGATAGAGGATACGATAGGATAGAGGAAACGATAGGATAGAGGATAGGATAGGTAATTGGATAGCATAGAGGATAGGATAAGGTAGAGGATAGTATAGGATAGAGGATAGGATAGGATGGAGGATAGGATAGGGTAGAGGATAGAATTGGATAGAGGATAGTTTAGAGGATAGGATAGGAAAGAGGATAGGATAGAGGATAGGATAGGATAGAGGATAGGATAGGATAGAGGATAGGATAGGATAGAGGATAGGATAGGATAGAGGATAGGATAGGATAGAGGATAGGATAGGATAGAGGATAGGATAGGATAGAGGATAGGATAGGATAGAGGATAGGATAGGATAGAGGATAGGATAGGATAGAGGATAGGATAGGATAGAGGATAGGATAGGATAGAGGATAGGATAGGATAGAGGATAGGATAGGATAGAGGATAGGATAGGATAGAGGATAGGATAGGATAGAGGATAGGATAGGATAGAGGATAGGATAGGATAGAGGATAGGATAGGATAGAGGATAGGATAGGATAGAGGATAGGATAGGATAGAGGATAGGATAGGATAGAGGATAGGATAGGATAGAGGATAGGATAGGATAGAGGATAGGATAGGATAGAGGATAGGATAGGATAGAGGATAGGATAGGATAGAGGATAGGATAGGATAGAGGATAGGATAGGATAGAGGATAGGATAGGATAGAGGATAGGATAGGATAGAGGATAGGATAGGATAGAGGATAGGATAGGATAGAGGATAGGATAGGATAGAGGATAGGATAGGATAGAGGATAGGATAGGATAGAGGATAGGATAGGATAGAGGATAGGATAGGATAGAGGATAGGATAGGATAGAGGATAGGATAGGATAGAGGATAGGATAGGATAGAGGATAGGATAGGATAGAGGATAGGATAGGATAGAGGATAGGATAGGATAGAGGATAGGATAGGATAGAGGATAGGATAGGATAGGATAGGATAGAGGATAGGATAGGATAGAGGATAGGATAGGATAGGATAGAGGAGAGGATAGTATAGAGGATAGGATAGGATAGAGGATAGGATAGGATAGAGGATAGGATAGGATAGAGGATATAATAGGATTGAGGAATGGATAGGATAGAGGATAGGATCGGATAGAGGATAGGATAGGATACAGGATATAATAGGATTGAGGAAAGGATAGGATAGAGGATAGGATAGGATAGAGGATAGGATAGGATAGAGGATAGGATAGGATAGAGGATAGTTTAGAGGATAGGATAGGATAGAGGATAGGATAGGATAGAGGATAGGATAGGATAGAGGATAGGATAGGATAGAGGATAGGATAGGATAGAGGATAGGATAGGATAGAGGATAGGATAGAGGATAGGATAGGATAGAGGATAGGATAGGATAGAGGATAGGATAGGATAGAGGATAGGATAGGATAGAGGATAGGATAGGATAGAGGATAGGATAGGATAGAGGATAGGATAGGATAGAGGATAGGATAGGATAGAGGATAGGATAGGATAGAGGATAGGATAGGATAGAGGATAGGATAGGATAGGATAGGATAGAGGATAGGATAGGATAGAGGATAGGATAGGATAGGATAGAGGAGAGGATAGTATAGAGGATAGGATAGGATAGAGGATAGGATAGGATAGAGGATAGGATAGGATAGAGGATAGGATAGGATAGAGGATAGGATAGGATAGAGGATAGGATAGGATAGAGGATAGGATAGGATAGAGGATAGGATAGGATAGAGGATAGGATAGGATAGAGGATAGGATAGGATAGAGGATAGGATAGTATAGAGGATAGGATAGGATAGAGGATAGGATAGGATAGAGGATAGGATAGGATAGAGGATATAATAGGATAGAGGATAGGATAGGATAGAGGATAGGATAGGATAGAGGATAGGATAGGATAGAGGATATAATAGGATTGAGGAAAGGATAGGATAGAGGATAGGATAGGATAGAGGATAGTATAGGATAGAGGATAGGATAGGATAGAGGATAGGATAGGATAGAGGATAGGATAGGATAGAGGATAGGATAGGATAGAGGATAGGATAGGATAGAGGATAGGATAGGATAGAGGATAGGATAGGATAGAGGATAGGATAGGATAGAGGATAGGATAGGATAGAGGATAGGATAGGATAGAGGATAGGATAGGATAGAGGATAGGATAGGATAGAGGATAGGATAGGATAGGATAGGATAGAGGATAGGATAGGATAGAGGATAGGATAGGATAGGATAGAGGAGAGGATAGTATAGAGGATAGGATAGGATAGAGGATAGGATAGGATAGAGGATAGGATAGGATAGAGGATAGGATAGGATAGAGGATAGGATAGGATAGAGGATAGGATAGGATAGAGGATAGGATAGGATAGAGGATAGGATAGGATAGAGGATAGGATAGGATAGAGGATAGGATAGGATAGAGGATAGGATAGGATAGAGGATAGGATAGGATAGGATAGAGGATAGGATAGGATAGGATAGAGGATAGGATAGGATAGGATAGAGGATAGGATAGTATAGAGGATAGGATAGGATAGAGGATAGGATAGGATAGAGGATAGGATAGGATAGAGGATATAATAGGATTGAGGAAAGGATAGGATAGAGGATAGGATCGGATAGAGGATAGGATAGGATACAGGATATAATAGGATTGAGGAAAGGATAGGATAGAGGATAGGATAGGATAGAGGATAGTATAGGATAGAGGATAGGATAGGATAGAGGATAGGATAGGATAGAGGATAGGATTGGATAGAGGATAGGATAGAGGATAGGATAGCGGATACGATAGGATACAGGATAAGATAGGATAGAGGATAGGATAGCATAGAGGATAGGATAGGATACAGGATAGGATAGGATAGAGGATAGGATTGGATAGAGGATTAGATAGGTAATTGGATAGGATAGGATAGAGGATAGGATAGGATAGAGGATAGGATAGGATAGAGGTTAGGATAGGATAGAGGATAGGATAGAATAGAGGATAGGATAGGATAAAGGATAGGTTAGGATAGAGGATAGGATAGGATAGGATAGAGGATAGGATAGGTAATTGGATAGCATAGAGGGTAGGATAAGGTAGAGGATAGTATAGGATAGAGGATAGGATAGGATAGAGGATAGGATAGGATAGAGGATAGGATAGGATAGAGGATAGGATAGGATAGAGGATAGGATAGGATAGAGGATAGGATTGGATAGAGGATAGGATAGAGGATAGGATAGAGGATAGGATATAGGATAGGATAGCGGACACGATAGGATAGAGGATAGGATAGCGGATACGATAGGATAGAGGATAGGATAGGATAGAGGATAGGATAGAGGATAGGATAGGATAGAGGATAGGATAGGATAGAGGATAGGATAGGATAGAGAATAGGATAGAGGATCGGATAGGATAGAGGATAGGATACGATAGAGGATAGGATAGGATAGAGGATAGGATAGGATAGAGGATATAATAGGATTGAGGAAAGGATAGGATACAGGATAGGATAGGATAGAGGATAGGATAGGAAAGAGGATAGGATAGGATAGAGGCTAGGATAGGATAGAGGATAGGATAGGACAGAGGATAGGATAGGATAGAGGATAGGATAGGATAGAGGATAGGATAGGATAGAGGATAGGATAGGTAATTGGATAGGATAGAGTATAGGATAAGGTAGAGGATAGGATAGGATAGAGGATAGGATAGAGGATAGGATAGGATAGGATAGGATAGAGGATAGGATAGGATAGCGGATAGGATAGAGGATAGGATAGGATAGAGGATAGGATAGAGGATAGGATAGATGATAGGATAGGATAGAGGATCGGATAGAGGATAGGATAGGATAGAGGATAGGATAGGATAGAGGATAGGATAGGATAGAGGATAGGATAGGATAGAGGATAGGATAGGATAGAGGATATAATAGGATTGAGAAAAGGATAGGATAGAGGATAGGATAGGAAAGAGGATAGGATAGGATAGAGGATAGGATAGGATAGAGAATAGGATAGGATAGAGGATAGGATGGGATAGAGGATAGGATGGGATAGAGAATAGGATAGAGGATAGGATAGGATAGAGGGTAGGATAGGATAGAGGATAGTATAGGATAGAGGATAGGATAGGATAGAGGATAGGATAGGATAGAGGATAGGATAGGATAGAGGATAGGATAGGATAGAGGGTAGGATAGGATAGAGAATAGGATAGGATAGAGGATAGGATAGGATAGAGGATAGGATAGGATAGAGGATAGGATAGGTAATTGGATAGGATAGAGTATAGGATAAGGTAGCGGATAGGATAGGATAGAGGATATAATAGGATAGGGGATAGTATAGGATAGAGGATAGGATAAAGGATAGGATAGAATAGAGGATAGCATAGGATAAAGGATAGGATAGGATAGAGGATAGGATAGGATAGAGGATAGGATAGAGGATAGGATAGGATAGAGGATAGGATAGGATAGAGGATAGGATAGGTAATTGGATAGGATAGAGTATAGGATAAGGTAGAGGATAGGATAGGATTGAGGATATAATAGGATAGAGGATAGGATAGGATAGAGGATAGGATAGGAAAGAGGATAGGATAGGATAGAGGATAGGATAGGATAGAGGATAGGATAGAGGATAGGATAGGATTGAGGATAGGATAGGATAGAGGATAGGATAGGATAGAGGATAGGATAGGATAGAGGATAGGATAGGATAGAGGATAGGATAGGATAGAGGATAGGATAGGATAGAGGATAGGATAGGATACAGGATAGGATAGGATAGAGGATAGGATAGGATAGAGGATAGGATAGGATAGAGGATAGGATAGGATAGAGGATATAATAGGATTGAGAAAAGGATAGGATAGAAGATAGGATAGGATAGAGGATAGGACAGGAAAGAGGATACGATAGGATAGAGGATAGGATAGGATAAAGAATAGGATAGGATAGAGGATAGGATGGGATAGAGGATAGGATGGGATAGAGGATAGGATAGAGGATAGGATAGGATAGAGGATAGGATAGGATAGAGGATAGGATAGGATAGAGGATAGGATAGGATAGAGGATAGGATAAGATAGAGGATATGATAGGATAGAGAATAGGATAGGATAGAGGATAGGATAGGATAGAGGATAGGATAGGATGGAGGATAGGATAGGTAATTGGATAGGATAGAGTATAGGATAAGGTAGCGGATAGGATAGGATAGAGGATATAATAGGATAGGGGATAGTATAGGATAGAGGATAGGATAAAGGATAGGATAGAATAGAGGATAGCATAGGATAAAGGATAGGATAGGATAGAGGATAGGATAGGATAGGATAGAGGATAGGATAGGATAGAGGATAGGATAGGATAGAGGATAGGATAGAGGATAGGATAGGATAGAGGATAGGATAGGATAGAGGATAGGATAGGTAATTGGATAGGATAGAGTATTGGATAAGGTAGAGGATAGGATAGGATTGAGGATATAATAGGATAGAGGATAGGATAGGAAAGAGGATAGGATAGGATAGAGGATAGGATAGGATAGAGGATAGGATAGAGGATAGGATAGGATAGAGGATAGGATAGGATAGAGGATAGGATAGGATAGAGGATAGGATAGGATAGAGGATAGGATAGGATAGAGGATAGGATATGATAGAGGTTAGGATAGGATAGAGGATCGGATAGAGGATAGGATAGGATAGAGGATAGGATAGGATAGAGGATAGAGTAGGATAGAGGATAGGATAGAATAGAGGATAGGATAGGATAAAGGATAGGATAGGATAGAGGATAGGTTAGGATAGGATAGAGGATAGGATAGGATAGGATAGGATAGAGGATAGGATAGGATAGAGGATATAATAGGATTGAGGAAAGGATAGGATAGAGGATAGGATAGGATAGAGGATAGGATAGGATAGAGGATAGGATAGGATAAGGTAGAGGATAGTATAGGATAGAGGATAGGATAGGATAGAGGATAGGATAGGATAAAGGATAGGATAGGATAGAGGATAGGATAGGATAGAGGATAGGATAGGATAGAGGATAGGATAGGATAGAGGATACGATAGGATAGAGGATAGGATAGGATAGAAGATAGGATAGAGGATAGGATAGGATAGAGGATAGGATAGGATAGAGGATAGGATAGGATAGAGGATAGGATAGGATAGAGGATAGGATAGGATAGAGGATAGGATAGGATAGAGGATAGGATAGGATAAAGGATAGGATAGAATAGAGGATAGGATAGGATAAAGGATGTGATAGGATAGAGGATAGGATAGGATAGGATAGAGGACAGGATAGAGGATAGGATAGAGGATAGGATAGAGGATAGGATAGAGGATAGGATAGAGGATAGGATAGAGGATAGGATAGAGGATAGGATAGAGGATAGGATAGGATAGAGGATCGGATAGAGGATAGGATAGGATAGAGGATAGGATAGAGGATAGGATAGGATAGGATAGAGGATAGGATAGGATAGCGTATAGGATAGAGGATAGGATAGGATAGAGGATAGGATAGAGGATAGGATAGGATAGAGGATAGGATAGAGGATAGGATAGATGATAGGATAGGATAGAGGATCGGATAGAGGATAGGATAGGATTGAGGATAGGATAGGATAGAGGATAGGATAGGATAGAGGATAGGATAGGATAGAGGATAGGATAGGTAATTGGATAGCATAGAGAGTAGGATAAGGTAGAGGATAGTATAGGATAGAGGATAGGATAGGATAGAGGATAGGATAGGATAGAGGATAGGATTGGATAGAGGATAGGATAGAGGATAGGATAGAGGATAGGATAGAGGATAGGATAGAGGATAGGATAGCGGATAGGATAGGATAGAGGATAGGATAGGATAGAGGATAGGATAGGATAGAGGATTGGATAGAGGATAGGATAGGATAGAGGATAGGATAGGATAGAGGATAGGATAGGATAGAGGATAGGATAGGATAGAGGATAGGATAGGATAGAGGATAGGATAGGATAGAGGATAGGATAGGATAGAGGATAGGATATGATAGAGGTTAGGATAAGATAGAGGATCGGATAGAGGATAGGATAGGATAGAGGATAGGATAGGATAGAGGATAGAGTAGGATAGAGGATAGGATAGAATAGAGGATAGGATAGGATAAAGGATAGGATAGGATAGAGGATAGGATAGGATAGGATAGAGGATAGGATAGGATAGGATAGGATAGGATAGGATAGAGGATAGGATAGGATAGAGGATATAATCGGATTGAGGAAAGGATAGGATAGAGGATAGGATAGGATAGAGGATAGGATAGGATAGAGGATAGGATAGGATAAGGTAGAGGATAGTATAGGATAGAGGATAGGATAGGATAGAGGATAGGATAGGATAAAGGATAGGATAGGATAGAGGATAGGATAGGATAGAGGATAGGATAGGATAGAGGATAGGATAGGATAGAGGATACGATAGGATAGAGGATAGGATAGGATAGAAGATAGGATAGAGGATAGGATAGGATAGAGGATAGGATAGGATAGAGGATAGGATAGGATAGAGGATAGGATAGGATAGAGGATAGGATAGGATAGAGGATAGGATAGGATAGAGGATAGGATAGGATAGAGGATAGGATAGAGGATAGGATAGGATAGGATAGAGGATAGGATAGGATAGAGGATAGGATAGGATAGAGGATAGGATAGAGGATAGGATAGAGGATAGGATAGGATAGGATAGAGGATAGCATAGGATAGAGGATAGGATAGGATAGAGGATAGGATAGGATAGAGGATAGGGGAGGATAGAGGATAGGATAGGATAGAGGATAGGATAGGATAGAGGATAGGATAGGATAAGAGGGATATAATAGGATTGAGGAAAGGATAGGATAGAGGATAGGATAGGATAGAAGATATAATAGGATTGAGGAAAGGATAGGATGGAGGATAGGATAGGATAGAGGATAGGATAGGAAAGAGGATAGGATAGGATAGAGGATAGGATAGGATAGAGGGTAGGATATTCTAGGGGATAGGATAGGATAGAGGATAGGATAGGATAGAGGATAGGATGGGATAGAGAGGATAGGATAGGATAGAGGATAGGATAGGATAAGGATAGGATAGAATAGAGGTAGGATAGGATAAAGGATGTGATAGGATAGAGGATAGGATAGGATAGGATAGAGGACAGGATAGAGGATAGGATAGAGGATAGGATAGAGGATAGGATAGAGGATAGGATAGAGGATAGGATAGAGGATAGGATAGAGGATAGGATAGGATAGAGGATCGGATAGAGGATAGGATAGGATAGAGGATAGGATAGAGGATAGGATAGGATAGGATAGAGGATAGGATAGGATAGAGTATAGGATTGAGGATAGGATAGGATAGAGGATAGGATAGAGGATAGGATAGGATAGAGGATAGGATAGAGGATAGGATAGAGGATAGGATAGATGATAGGATAGGATAGAGGATCGGATAGATGATAGGATAGGATAGAGGATAGGATAGGATAGAGGATAGGATAGGATAGAGGATAGGATAGGTAATTGGCTAGCATAGAAAGTAGGATAAGGTAGAGGATAGTATAGGATAGAGGATAGGATAGGATAGAGGATAGGATAGGATAGAGGATAGGATTGGATAGAGGATAGGATAGAGGATAGGATAGAGGATAGGATAGCGGATAGGATAGGATAGAGGATAGGATAGGATAGAGGATAGGATAGGATAGAGGATAGGATAGGATAGAGGATAGGATAGGATAGAGGATAGGATAGGATACAGGATAGGATAGGATAGAGGATAGGTTAGGATAGAGGATAGGATAGGATAGAGGATATAATAGGATTGAGAAAAGGATAGGATAGAGGATAGGATAGGATAGAGGATAGGATAGGAAAGAGGATAGGATAGGATAGAGGATAGGATAGGATAGAGGATAGGATAGGATAGAGGATAGGATGGGATAGAGGATAGGATGGGATAGAGGATAGGATAGAGGATAGGATAGGATAGAGGATAGGATAGGATAGAGGATAGGATAGGATAGAGGATTGGATAGGATAGAGGATAGGAGACGATAGAGGTTGGGATAGGATAGAGGATAGGATAAGATAGAGGATAGGATAGGATAGAGGATGGAATATGATAGAGGATACGATATTATAGAGGATAGGATAGGATAGAGCATAGGATAGGATAGAGGATAGGATAGGTTAGAGAATAGTATAGGATAGAGGATAGGATAGGAAAGCGGATAGGATATGATAGGGGATAGGATAGGATAGAGGATAGGATAGGGGATTGGATAGGATAGAGGATAGGATAGGATAGAGGATAGGATAGGATAGAGGATAGGGTAGGGTAGAGGATAGGATAGGATAGAGGATAGGATAGGATAGAGGATAGGATAGAGGATAGGATAGGGTAGAGGATAGGATAGAGGATAGGATAGGATAGAGGAAAGGATAGGATAGAGGACAGGATAGAGGATAGGATAGGATAGAGGATAGGATAGGATAGAGGATAGGATAGGATAGAGGATAGTATAGGATAGAGGATAGGATTGGATAGAGGATAGGATAGAGGATAGGATAGAGGATAGGATAGCGGATAGGATAGGATAGAGGATAGGATAGGATAGAGGATAGGATAGGATAGAGGATAGGATAGGATAGAGGATAGGATAGGATAGAGGATAGGATAGGATACAGGATAGGATAGGATAGAGGATAGGTTAGGATAGAGGATAGGATAGGATAGAGGATATAATAGGATTGAGAAAAGGATAGGATAGAGGATAGGATAGGATAGAGGATAGGATAGGAAAGAGGATAGGATAGGATAGAGGATAGGATAGGATAGAGGATAGGATAGGATAGAGGATAGGATGGGAGATGGGATAGAGGATAGGATAGAGGATAGGATAGGATAGAGGATAGGATAGGATAGAGGATAGGATAGGATAGAGGATTGGATAGGATAGAGGATAGGAGACGATAGAGGTTGGGATAGGATAGAGGATAGGATAAGATAGAGGATAGGATAGGATAGAGGATGGAATATGATAGAGGATACGATATTATAGAGGATAGGATAGGATAGAGCATAGGATAGGATAGAGGATAGGATAGGTTAGAGAATAGTATAGGATAGAGGATAGGATAGGAAAGCGGATAGGATATGATAGGGGATAGGATAGGATAGAGGATAGGATAGGGGATTGGATAGGATAGAGGATAGGATAGGATAGAGGATAGGATAGGATAGAGGATAGGGTAGGGTAGAGGATAGGATAGGATAGAGGATAGGATAGGATAGAGGATAGGATAGAGGATAGGATAGGATAGAGGATAGGATAGAGGATAGGATAGGATAGAGGAAAGGATAGGATAGAGGACAGGATAGAGGATAGGATAGGATAGAGGATAGGATAGGATAGAGGATAGGATAGGATAGAGGATAGTATAGGATAGAGGATAGGATAGGATAGAGGATAGGATAGGATAGAGGATAGGATAGGATAGAGGATAGGATAGGATAGAGGATAGGATAGGATAGAGGATAGGATAGGATAGAGGATAGGATAGGATAGAGGATAGGATGGGATAGAGGATAGGATAGAGGATAGGATAGGATAGAGGATAGGATAGGTATTGGATAGGTAAGAGGATAGAGTATAGGATAAGGTAGAGGATAGGATAGGATAGAGGATATAATAGGATAGGGGATAGTATAGGATAGAGGATAGGATAAAGGATAGGATAGAATAGAGGATAGGATAGGATAAAGGATAGGATAGGATAGAGGATAGGATAGGATAGAGGATAGGATAGGGGATTGGATTGGATAGAGGATAGGATAGGATAGAGGATAGGATAGGATAGAGGATAGGGTAGGATAGAGGATATGATAGGATAGAGGATAGGATAGGATAGAGGATAGGATAGGATAGAGGATTGGATAGGATAGAGGATAGGAGACGATAGATGTTGGGATAGGATAGAGGATAGGATAGGATAGAGGATAGGTTAGGATAGAGGTTAACATAGGGGATTGGATAGGATAGAGGATAGGATACGATAGAGGATAGGATAGGATAGAGGATAGGGTAGGATAGAGGATAGGATAGGATAGAGGATAGGATAGGATTGAGGGTAGGATAGGATAGTGGATAGGATAGGATAGAGGATACGATATTATAGATGATAGAATAGGATAGAGGATAGGGGATTGGATAGGATAGAGGATAGGATAGGATAGAGGATAGGATAGGATAGAAGATAGGATAGGATAGAGGATAGGATAGGATAGAGGATAGGATAGGATAGAGGATAGGATAGGATAGGATAGAGGATAGGATAGGATAGACTATAGGATTGAGGATAGGATAGGATAGAGGATAGGATAGGATAGAGGATAGGATAGGATAGAGGATAGGATAGGATAGAGGATTGGATAGGATAGAGGATAGGAGACGATAGAGGTTGGGATAGGATAGAGGATAGGATAGGATAGAGGATAGGATAGGATAGAGGATAGGATAGGATAGAGGATAGGATAGATTAGAGAATAGCATAGGATAGAGGGTGGGATGGGATAGAGGATAGGAGACGATAGAGGTTGGGATAGGATAGAGGATAGGATAGGATAGAGGATAGGATAGGATAGAGAGTTAACATAGGGGATTGGATAGGATAGAGGATAGGATACGATAGAGGATAGGATAGGATAGAGGATAGGGTAGGATAGAGGATAGGATAGGATAGAGGATAGGATAGGATAGAGGATATAATAGGATTGAGGAAAGGATAGGATAGAGGATAGGATAGGATAGAGGATAGGATAGGATAGAGGATAGGATAGGATAGAGGATAGGATAGGATAGAGGATAGGATAGGATAGAGGATAGGATGGGATAGAGGATAAGATAGAGGATAGGATAGGATAGAGGATAGGATAGGATAGACGATAGGATAGGTAATTGGATAGGATAGAGTATAGGATAAGATAGAGGATAGGATAGGATAGAGGATATAATAGGATAGGGGATAGTATAGGATAGAGGATAGGATAAAGCATAGGATAGAATAGAGGATAGGATAGGATAAAGGATAGGATAGGATAGAGGATAGGATAGATTAGAGAATAGGATAGGATAGAGGGTAGGATGGGATAGACGATAGCATAGAGAATAGGATAGGATACAGGATGGGATAGGATAGAGGATAACATAGGGGATTGAATAGCATAGAGGATAGGAGACGATAGAGGATGGGATAGGATTGAGGATACGATAGGATAGAGGATAGGATAGGTTAGAGGATAGGATAGGGGATTGGATAGGTTACAGGATAGGATAGGATAGAGGATAGGATCGGATAGAGGATAGGGTAGGATAGAGGATAGGATAGGATAGAGGATAGGATAGGATTGAGGGTAGGATAGGATAGTGGATAGGATAGGATAGAGGATAGGATAGGATTGAGGATAGGATAGGATAGAGGATAGGATAGGATAGAGGATAGGATAGGATAGAGGATAGGATAGGATAGAGGATAGGATAGGATAGAGGATAGGATAGGATAGAGGATACGATATTGTAAAGGATAGGGTAGGATAGAGGATAGGATAGGATAGAGGATAGGATAGGGTAGAGGATAGGATAGGGTAGAGGATAGGATAGGATAGAGGAAAGGATAGGGGATTGGATAGGTTAGAGGATAGGATAGGATAGAGGATAGGATAGGATAGAGGATAGGATAGGATAGAAGATAGGATAGGTTAGAGAATAGTATAGGATAGAGGATAGGGTAGGATAGAGGATAGGATAGGATAGAGGATAGGATAGGATTGAGGGTAGGATAGGATAGTGGATAGGATAGGATAGAGGATAGGATAGGATAGAGGATAGGATAGGATAGAGGATAGGATAGGATAGAGGATAGGATAGGATAGAGGATAGGATAGGATAGAGGATAGGATAGGATAGAGGATAGGATAGGATAGAGGATACGATATTGTAAAGGATAGGGTAGGATAGAGGATAGGATAGGATAGAGGATAGGATAGGGTAGAGGATAGGATAGGATAGAGGAAAGGATAGGGGATTGGATAGGTTAGAGGATAGGATAGGATAGAGGATAGGATAGGATAGAGGATAGGATAGGATAGAAGATAGGATAGGTTAGAGAATAGTATAGGATAGAGGATAGGATAGGAAAGCGGATAGGATATGATAGGGGATAGGATAGGATAGAGGATAGGATAGGATAGAGGATAGGATAGGATAGAGGATAGGATAGGTTAGAGAATAGTATAGGATAGAGAATAGGATATTGGATTGGATAGGATACGATAGAGGATAGGATAGGATAGGATAGTGGATAGGATCAGATATAGGATAGGATCGGATAGAGGATGGGATAGGGGATTGGATAGGATAGAGGATAGGATAGGATAGAGGATAGGATAGGATAGAGGATAGGATAGGATAGAGGATAGGATAGGATAGAGGATAGGATAGGATAGAGGATAGGATATTATAAAGGATAGGATAGGATAGAGGATAGGATATGATAGAGGATAGGATAGGATAGAGGATAGGATAGGATAGAGGATAGGATAGGATAGAGGATAGATTGGATAGGATAGAAATTGGGATAGGATAGAGAATAGGAAACGATAGAGGATAGGATAGAGAATAGGATAGGATAGAGGATGGGATAGGATAGAGGATAACATAGGGGATTGGATAGGATAGAGGATAGGAGACGATAGAGGATGGGACAGGACAGGATAGGATAGGATAGAGGATAGGATAGGATAGAGGATAGGATAGATTAGAGAATAGGATAGGATAGAGGGTAGGATGGGATAGAGGATAGCATAGAGAATAGGATAGGATAGAGGATGGGATAGGATAGAGGATAACATAGAGGATTGGATAGGATAGAGGATAGGAGGCGATAGAGGATGGGATAGGATAGAGGATAGGATAGGATAGAGGATAGGATAGGATAGAGGATAGGATAGGAAAGCGGATAGGATATGATTGGGGATAGGATAGGATAGAGGATAGGATAGGATAGAGGATAGGATGGTATAGAGGATAGGATAGGTTAGAGAATAGTATAGGATAGAGAATAGGATATTGGATTGGATAGGATACGATAGAGGATAGGATAGGATAGGATAGTGGATAGGATCAGATATAGGATAGGATCGGATAGAGGATAGGATAGGGGATTGGATAGGATAGAGGATAGGATCGGGGATTGGATAGGATAGAGGATAGGATAGGATAGAGGATAGGATAGGATAGAGGATAGGATCGGATAGAGGATAGGATGGGGGATTGGATACGATAGAGGATAAGATAGGATAGAGGATAGGATAGAGGATAGGATAGGATAGAGGATAGGATAGGATAGAGGATAGGATATTATAAAGGATAGGATAGGATAGAGGATAGGATATGATAGGATAGAGGATAGGATAGGATAGAGGATAGGATAGGATAGAGGATAGGATGGGATAGAGGATAGGATAGGATAGAGGATAGGATAGGATAGAGGATAGGATAGGATAGAGGATAGGATAGGATAGAGGATAGGATAGGATAGAGGATAGGATAGGATAGAGGATACGATATTATAGAGGATAGGATAGGATAGAGGATAGGGGATTGGATAGGATAGAGGATAGGATAGGATAGAGGATACGATATTATAAAGGATAGGATAGGATAGAAGATAGGATAGTATAGAGGATAGGATAGGATAGAGGATAGGATAGGTGAGGAGATAGGATAGGATAGAGGATGGGATAGGATAGAGGATAACATAGGGGATTGGATAGGATAGAGGATAGGAGACGATAGAGGATGGGACAGGACAGGATAGGATAGGATAGAGGATAGGATAGATTAGAGAATAGGATAGGATAGAGGATAGGATAGGATAGAGGATAGGATAGGATAGAGGATAGGATATTATAAAGGATAGGATAGGATAGAGGATAGGATATGATAGAGGATAGGATAGGATAGAGGATAGGATAGGATAGAGGGTAGGGGAATGGATAGGATAGAGGATAGGATAGGATAGAGGATACGATATTATAAAGGATAGGATAGGATAGAGGATAGGGCATTGGATTGGATAGAGGATAGGATAGGATAGAAGATAGGATAGTATAGAGGATAGGATAGGATAGAGGATAGGATAGGTGAGGAGATAGGATAGGATAGAGGATAGGATAGGATAGAGGATAGGATAGGATAGAAGATAGGATAGGTTAGAGAATAGTATAGGATAGAGGATAGGATAGGAAAGCGGATAGGATATGATTGGGGATAGGATAGGATAGAGGATAGGGTAGGATAGAGGATAGGATAGGATAGAGGATAGGATAGGTTAGAGAATAGTATAGGATAGAGAATAGGATATTGGATTGGATAGGATACGATAGAGGATAGGATAGGATAGGATAGTGGATAGGATCAGATATAGGATAGGATCGGATAGAGGATAGGATAGGGGATTGGATAGGATAGAGGGTAGGATAGGATAGAGGATAGGATAGGATAGAGGATAGGATCGGATAGAGGATAGGATGGGGGATTGGATACGATAGAGGATAGGATAGGATAGAGGATAGGATAGGATAGAGGATAGGATAGGATAGAGGATAGGATATTATAAAGGATAGGATAGGATAGAGGATAGGATATGATAGGATAGAGGATAGGATAGGATAGAGGATAGGATAGGATAGAGGATAGGATAAGATAGAGGATAGGATAGGATAGAGGATAGGATAGAGAATAGGATAGGATAGAGGATGGGATAGGATAGAGGATAACATAGGGGATTGGATAGCATAGAGGATAGGAGACGATAGAGGATGGGATTGGATTGAGGATAGGATAGGATAGAGGATAGGATAGGTTAGAGGATAGGATAGGGGATTGGATACGATAGAGGATAAGATAGTATAGAGGATAGGATAGAGGATAGGATAGGATAGAGGATAGGATAGGATAGAGGATAGGATATTATAAAGGATAGGATAGGATAGAGGATAGGATATGATAGGATAGAGGATAGGATAGGATAGAGGATAGGATAGGATAGAGGATAGGATAGGATAGAGGATAGGATAGGATAGAGGATAGGATAGGATAGAGGATAGGATAGGATAGAGGATAGGATAGGATAGAGGATAGGATAGGATAGAGGATAGGATAGGATAGAGGATAGGATAGGATAGAGGATACGATAGGATAGAGGATAGGATAGGATAGAGGATAGGATAGGATAGAGGATAGGATAGGATAGAGGATAGGATCGGATAGAGGATAGGATAGGATAGGATAGGATATAGGATAGGATAGGATAGAGTATAGGATATAGGATTGGATAGGATAGAGGATAGGATTGAGGATATATTATACGATAGAGGATAGGATAGGATAGACGATAGGATAGGATCGAGGATAGGATCGGATAGCGGATAGGATAGAGGTTAGGATGTGATAGAGGATAGGATAGGATAGAGGATCGGATAGGGGATTGGATAGGATAGAGGATAGGACAGGATAGAGGATAGGATAGGATAGAGGATAGGATAGGATAGAGGATAGGATAGGACAGAGGATGGGATAGGATAGAGGATACGATAGGATACAGGATAGGATAGGATAGAGGATAGGATAGGATAGAGGATAGGATAGGATAGAGGATAGGATAGGATAGAGGATAGGATAGGGGATTGGATAGGTTAGAGAATACGATATGATAGAGGATAGGATCGGATAGATGATAGGATGGGGGATTGGATACGATAGAGGATAGGATAGGATAGAGGATAGGATCGGATAGAGGATAGGATAGGATAGGATAGGATATAGGATAGGATAGGATAGAGTATAGGATATAGGATTGGATAGGATAGAGGATAGGATTGAGGATATATTATACGATAGAGGATAGGATAGGATAGAGGATAGGATAGGATCGAGGATAGGATCGGATAGCGGATAGGATAGAGGTTAGGATGTGATAGAGGATATGATAGGATAGAGGATCGGATAGGGGATTGGATAGGATAGAGGATAGGACAGGATAGAGAATAGGATAGGAGAGTGGATAGGATAGAGGACAGGAGACGATAGAGGATAGAATAGGCTAGAGGATTGGATAGGATAGAGGATAGGGTAGGACACAGTATAGGATAGGATGGAAGATATTATAGGATAGAGCACAGGATAGGGTAGAGGTTACGATATTATAGTGGAGAGGATCGAATATAGGATAGGATAGGGGATTGGATAGGATAGAGGATAGGATAGGATAATTGATAGGATAGGATAGACGATAGGATAGGGGATTGGATAGGATAGTTGATAGAATAGGATAGAGAATAGGATCGGATAGAGGATAGGATAGGATAGGATAGGATATAGGATAGGATAGGATAGGATAGGATATAGGATAGTGTAGGGTAGAGGATAGGATAGGATAGAGGATAGGATACGATAGAGTATAGGATAGCAAAGAGGATAGGAGACGATATGGGATAGGATAGGATAGAGGATAGGATAGGATAGAGGATAGGATAGGATAGAGGATAGGATAGGATAGAGGATAGGATAGGATAGAGGACAGGAGACAATAGAGGATAGGATAGGATAGGATAGAGAATAGGATAGGATAGATGATATTATAGGATAGAGGATAGGATAGGATAGAGGATAGGAGAGGATAGACGATAGGATAGGATAGAGGATAGGATAGGATAGAGGATAGGATAGCATAGAGGATAGGATAGGATAGAGGATAGGATAGGATAAAGGATAGGATAGGATAGAGGATAGGATAGGATAGAGGATAGGATAGGATAGAGGATAGGATAGGATAGGATAGAGGATAGGATAGGATAGAGGATAGGATAGGATAGAGGATAGGATAGGATAGAGGATAGGATAGGGGATTGGATAGGATAGAGGATAGGATAGGATAGAGAATAGGATAGGGTAGATTATATTATAGGATAGAGGATACGATATTGTAGAGGATAGGATAGGATAGAGGATAGGATAGGATAGAGAATAGGATAGGGTAGATTATATTATAGGATAGAGGATACGATATTGTAGAGGATAGGATAGGATACAGTATAGGATTGAATAGAGGATAGGATAGGTGATTGGATATGATAGAGGATAGAATAGGGGATTTGATAGGATAGAGGATAGGATAGGTTAGAGGATAGGATAGGGGATTGGATAGGATAGAGGATAGGATAGGTTAGAGAATAGGATAGGATAGAGGATAGGATAGCATAGTGGATAGGTGACGATAGAGGATAAGATAGGATAGACGATTGGATATAGTAGAGGATAGGATACGATAGAGGATAGGGTAGGATAGAGGATAGGATAGGATAGAGGATAGGATAGGATTGGATAGAGAATAGGATAGGATAGATGATATTATAGGAAAGACGATAGGATATGATAGAGGATACGATATTACAGAGGATAGGATAGGATAGAGGATCGGATAGGATAGAGGATAGGATAGTATAGAGGATAGGATATTATAGTGGAGAGGATCGAATATAGGATAGGATAGGGGATTGGATAGGATAGGGGATAGGATAGGATAGAGGATAGGATAGGATAGAGGATAGGATAGGATAGAGGATAGGATAGGATAAAGGATAGGATAGGATAGAGGATAGGATAGGATAGAGGATACGATATTATAGTGGAGAGGATCGAATATAGGATAGGATAGGGGATTGGATAGGATAGAGGATAGGATAGGATAGAGGATAGGATAGGATAGAGGATAGGATAGGATAGAGGATAGGATAGGATAAAGGATAGGATAGGATAGAGGATAGGATAGGATAGAGGATAGGATACGATAGAGGATAGGATAGGATAGAGGATAGGATAGGATAGAGGATAGGATAGGATAGAGGATAGGATAGGATTGGATAGAGAATAGGATAGGATAGATGATATTATAGGAAAGACGATAGGATATGATAGAGGATACGATATTACAGAGGATAGGATAGGATAGAGGATCGGATAGGATAGAGGATAGGATAGGATAGAGGATAGGATAGCATAGTGGATAGGAGACGATAGAGGATAGGATAGGATAGAGGATGGGATCGGATAGAGAATAGGATAGGATAGGATAGGATATAGGATAGGATAGGATAGAGTATAGGATCGGATAGAGGATAGGATAGGATAGGATAGAGGATAGGATAGGATAGAGTATACGATATAGGATTGGATAGGATAGAGGATAGGATACGATAGAGGATAGGATAGGATAGAGGATAGGATAGGATAGAGGATAGGATAGGGGATTGGATAGAGAATAGGATAGGATAGATGATATTATAGGAAAGACGATAGGATATGATAGAGGATACGATATTACAGAGGATAGGATAGGATAGAGGATCGGATAGGATAGAGGATAGGATAGGATAGAGGATAGGATCGGATAGAGGATAGGATAGGATAGGATAGAGGATAGGATAGGATAGAGTATACGATATAAGATTGGATAGGATAGAGGATAGGATACGATAGAGGATAGGATAGGATAGAGTATAGGATTGAATAGAGGATAGGATAGGTGATTGGATATGATAGAGGATAGGATAGGGGATTGGATAGGATAGAGGATAGGATAGGATAGAGTATACGATAGAAGATTGGATAGGATAGAGGATAGGATACGATAGAGGATAGGATAGGATAGAGTATAGGATTGAATAGAGGATAGGATAGGTGATTGGATATGATAGAGGATAGGATAGGGGATTGGATAGGATAGAGGATAGGATAGGATAGAGGATAGGATAGGGGATTATATTGTACAGAAGATAGGAGACGATAGAGGATAGGATAGGATAGAGGATAGGATAGGATAGAGGATAGGATAGGATAGAGGATACGATAGGATAGAGGACATTATAGAGAATAGGATAGGATAGAGGATAGGATAGGATAGAGGATATGATAGGGGATTGGATAGGATAGAGGATAATATTGAGGATAGATTATACGAAAGAGGATAGGATATGATAGCGGATACGATATTATAGAGGAAAGGAAAGGATAGAGGATAGGATAGGATAGAGGATTGTATAGAGGATTGGATAGCATGGAGGACAGGATAGGATAGGATAGATGATATTATAGGAAAGAGGATAGGATATGATAGAGGATACGATATTATAGAGGATAGGAAAGGATAGAGGATCGGATAGGATAGAGGATTGGATAGGATAGAGGATACGATAGGATAGAGAATAGGATGGAGGATAGGATAGGATAGAGAATAGGATAGAGGATATGATAGAGGATACGATATTATAGTGGATAGGAAAGGATAGAGGATCGGATAGGATAGAGGATACGATAGGATAGAGAATAGGATAGAGGATAGGATAGGATAGAGAATAGGATAGAGGATAGGACAGAGGATTGGATAGGATAGGATAGTGCATAAGATAGGATTGAGGATAGGATAGGAGATTGGATAGGAGAGAGGACAGGAGACGATAGAGGATAGGATAGGATATAGGATTGGATAGGATAGAGGATAGGATACGATAGAGGATAGGATAGGATAGAGGATAGGATAGGGGATTGGATAGGATAGTTGATGGAATAGGATAGAGGATAGGATAGGATAGAGGATAGGATAGGATAGAGGATAGGATAGGATAGAGGATAGGATAGGATAGAGTATAGGATAGGATAGAGGATAGTATAGGATAGAGGATAGGATAGGATAGAGGATAGGATAGGATAGAGGATAGGATAGGATAGCGGATACGATATTATAGTGGAGAGGATAGGATAGAGGATCGGATAGGGGATTGGATAGGATAGAGGATAGAATAACAGATTGGATAGGATAGAGGACAGGAGACGATAGAGGATAGGATAGGATAGAGGATATGACAGGATAGAAGATATAATAGGATAGAGGATAGGATAGGATAGAGGATAGGATAGGATAGAGAATAGGATAGGATAGAGGATAGGATACGATACAGGAGAGGATACGATAGAGTATAGGATAGAGGATAGGATAGCATAGAGGATAGGATACGATAGGTGATAGGATACGATAGAGTATAGGATAGAGGATAGGATAGGATAGAGGATACGATATTATAGACGATAGGATAGGATAGAGGATACGATATAAATAGAGGATAGAGGATAGGATAGGATAGAGTATAGAATTGAATAGAGGATAGGATAGGTGATTGGATAAGATAGAGGATAGGATAGGGGATTGGATAGGATAGAGGATAGGATAGGTTAGAGGATAGGATAGGGGATTGGATAGGATAGGGGATAGGATAGGTTAGAGAATACGATAGGATAGAGGGTAGGATGGCATAGTGGATAGGAGACGATAGAGGATAGGATAGGATAGCGGATAGGATAGGGTTTAGGATAGGATAGAGGATAGGATAGGATAGAGGATCGGATAGGATAGAGTATAGGTTATAGGATTGGATAGGATAGAGGATAGGATTGAGGATAGATTATACGATAGAGGATAGGATAGGATAGAGGATAGGAGAGGATAGAGGATAGGATACGATAGAGTAAAGGATATAGGACTGGATAGGATAGAGTATAGAATTGAATAGAGGACAGGGTAGGTGATTGGATATGATAGAGGATAGGATAGGGGATTGGATAGGATAGAGGATAGGATAGGATAGAGAATAGGATAGAGGATAGGATAGGATAGACAATAGGATAGAGGATAGGATATAGTTGAGGATAGGATAGAATAGAGGATAGGATAGGATAGAGGAAAGGATAGGATTGAGGATAGGATAGAGGATCGGATAGGATTGAGGATAGGATAGGATAGAGGATAGGATAGGATAGAGGATAGGATAGAGGATAGGATAGGATAGACAACAGGATAGAGGATAGGATAGGATTGAGGATAGGATAGAATAGAGGATAGGATAGGATAGAGGAAAGGATAGGATAGAGGATAGGATAGGATAGGATAGAGGATAGGATATGATAGAGGATAGGATAGGATAGAGGATAGGAGACGATAGAGGACAGGATAGGATAGGATAGATGATATTATAGGAAAGAGGATAGGATATGATAGAGGATACGATATTATAGAGGATAGGAAAGGATAGAGGATCGGATAGTATAGAGGATTGGATAGGATAGAGGATACGATAGGATAGAGAATAGGTTAGAGGATAGGATAGTGCATAAGATAGGATTGAGGATAGGATAGGAGATTGGATAGGAGAGAGGACAGGAGACGATAGAGGATAGGATAGGATAGAGGATAGTTTAGGATAGAGGATAGGATAGGATAGAGGATAGGATAGGATTGAGGGTAGGATAGGATAGTGGATAGGATAGGATAGAGGATACGATATTATAGAGGATAGAATAGGATAGAGGATAGGGGATTGGATAGGATAGAGGATAGAATAGGATAGAGGATAGGATAGGGTAGGATAGAGGATAGGATAGGATAGAGGATAGGATAGGATAGAGGATAGGATAGGATAGAGGATAGGATAGGATAGAGGATAGGATAGGATAGAGGATTGGATAGGATAGAGGATAGCAGACGATAGAGGTTGGGATAGGATAGAGGATAGGATAGGATAGAGGATAGGATAGGTTAGAAAATAGGATAGGATAGAGGATAGGATAGGAAAGCGGATAGGATATGATTGGGGATAGGATAGGATAGAGGATAGGATAGGATAGAAAATGGGATAGGATAGAGTATACGAGACGATAGAGGATAGGATAGAGAATAGGATATAGGATTGGATAGGATACGATAGAGGATAGGATAGGATAGGATAGTGGATAGGATCAGATAGAGGATAGGATCGGATAGAGGATAGGATAGGGGATTGGATAGGATAGAGGATAGGATAGGATAGAGGATAGGATAGGATAGAGGATAGGATAGGATAGAGGATGGGATAGGATAGAGGATAACATAGGGGATTGGATAGGATAGAGGATAGGAGACGATAGAGGATGGGTCAGGACAGAGGATAGGATAGAGGATAGGATAGGATAGAGGATAGGATAGGATAGAGGTTGACATAGGGGATTGGATAGGATAGAGGATAGGATACGATAGAGGATAGGATAGGATAGAGGATAGGGTAGGATAGAGGATCGGATAGGATAGAGGATAGGATAGGATTGAGGGTAGGATAGGATAGTGGATAGGATAGGATAGAGGATACGATATTATAGAGGATAGAATAGGATAGAGGATAGGATACGATACAGGAGAGGATACGATAGAGTATAGGATAGAGGATAGGATAGCATAGAGGACAGGATACGATAGGTGATAGGATACGATAGAGTATAGGATAGAGGATAGGATAGGATAGAGGATACGATATTATAGACGATAGGATAGGATAGAGGATACGATATAAATAGAGGATAGAGGATAGGATAGGATAGAGTATAGAATTGAATAGAGGATAGGATAGGTGATTGGATAAGATAGAGGATAGGATAGGGGATTGGATAGGATAGGGGATAGGATAGGTTAGAGAATACGATAGGATAGAGGGTAGGATGGCATAGTGGATAGGAGACGATAGAGGATAGGATAGGATAGCGGATAGGATAGGGTTTAGGATAGGATAGAGGATAGGATAGGATAGAGGATCGGATAGGATAGAGTATAGGTTATAGGATTGGATAGGATAGAGGATAGGATTGAGGATAGATTATACGATAGAGGATAGGATAGGATAGAGGATAGGAGAGGATAGAGGATAGGATACGATAGAGTAAAGGATATAGGACTGGATAGGATAGAGTATAGAATTGAATAGAGGACAGGGTAGGTGATTGGATATGATAGAGGATAGGATAGGGGATTGGATAGGATAGAGGATAGGATAGGATAGAGAATAGGATAGAGGATAGGATAGGATAGACAATAGGATAGAGGATAGGATATAGTTGAGGATAGGATAGAATAGAGGATAGGATAGGATAGAGGAAAGGATAGGATTGAGGATAGGATAGAGGATCGGATAGGATTGAGGATAGGATAGGATAGAGGATAGGATAGGATAGAGGATAGGATAGAGGATAGGATAGGATAGACAACAGGATAGAGGATAGGATAGGATTGAGGATAGGATAGAATAGAGGATAGGATAGGATAGAGGAAAGGATAGGATAGAGGATAGGATAGGATAGGATAGAGGATAGGATAGGATAGAGGATAGGATAGGATAGAGGATAGGAGACGATAGAGGACAGGATAGGATAGGATAGATGATATTATAGGAAAGAGGATAGGATATGATAGAGGATACGATATTATAGAGGATAGGAAAGGATAGAGGATCGGATAGTATAGAGGATTGGATAGGATAGAGGATACGATAGGATAGAGAATAGGTTAGAGGATAGGATAGTGCATAAGATAGGATTGAGGATAGGATAGGAGATTGGATAGGAGAGAGGACAGGAGACGATAGAGGATAGGATAGGATATAGGATTGGATAGGATAGTGGATAGGATACGATAGAGGATAGGATAGGATAGAGGATAGGATAGGATAGAGGATTGGATAGGATAGAGGATAGGAGACGATAGAGGTTGGGATAGGATAGAGGATAGGATAGGATAGAGGATAGGATAGGATAGAGGTTAACATAGGGGATTGGATAGGATAGAGGATAGGATACGATAGAGGATAGGATAGGATAGAGGATAGTTTAGGATAGAGGATAGGATAGGATAGAGGATAGGATAGGATTGAGGGTAGGATAGGATAGTGGATAGGATAGGATAGAGGATACGATATTATAGAGGATAGAATAGGATAGAGGATAGGGGATTGGATAGGATAGAGGATAGAATAGGATAGAGGATAGGATAGGGTAGGATAGAGGATAGGATAGGATAGAGGATAGGATAGGATAGAGGATAGGATAGGATAGAGGATAGGATAGGATAGAGGATAGGATAGGATAGAGGATTGGATAGGATAGAGGATAGCAGACGATAGAGGTTGGGATAGGATAGAGGATAGGATAGGATAGAGGATAGGATAGGTTAGAAAATAGGATAGGATAGAGGATAGGATAGGAAAGCGGATAGGATATGATTGGGGATAGGATAGGATAGAGGATAGGATAGGATAGAAAATGGGATAGGATAGAGTATACGAGACGATAGAGGATAGGATAGAGAATAGGATATAGGATTGGATAGGATACGATAGAGGATAGGATAGGATAGGATAGTGGATAGGATCAGATAGAGGATAGGATCGGATAGAGGATAGGATAGGGGATTGGATAGGATAGAGGATAGGATAGGATAGAGGATAGGATAGGATAGAGGATAGGATAGGATAGAGGATGGGATAGGATAGAGGATAACATAGGGGATTGGATAGGATAGAGGATAGGAGACGATAGAGGATGGGTCAGGACAGAGGATAGGATAGAGGATAGGATAGGATAGAGGATAGGATAGGATAGAGGTTGACATAGGGGATTGGATAGGATAGAGGATAGGATACGATAGAGGATAGGATAGGATAGAGGATAGGGTAGGATAGAGGATCGGATAGGATAGAGGATAGGATAGGATTGAGGGTAGGATAGGATAGTGGATAGGATAGGATAGAGGATACGATAGGGGATTGGATAGGATAGAGGATAGAATAACAGATTGGATAGGATAGAGGACAGGAGACGATAGAGGATAGGATAGGATAGACGATAGGATAGGATAGAAGATATAATAGGATAGAGGATAGGATAGGATACAGGATAGGATAGGATAGAGAATAGGATAGGATAGAGGATAGGATACGATACAGGAGAGGATACGATAGAGTATAGGATAGAGGATAGGATAGCATAGAGGATAGGATACGATAGGTGATAGGATACGATAGAGTATAGGATAGAGGATAGGATAGGATAGAGGATACGATATTATAGACGATAGGATAGGATAGAGGATACGATATAAATAGAGGATAGAGGATAGGATAGGATAGAGTATAGAATTGAATAGAGGATAGGATAGGTGATTGGATAAGATAGAGGATAGGATAGGGGATTGGATAGGATAGAGGATAGGATAGGTTAGAGGATAGGATAGGGGATTGGATAGGATAGGGGATAGGATAGGTTAGAGAATACGATAGGATAGAGGGTAGGATGGCATAGTGGATAGGAGACGATAGAGGATAGGATAGGATAGCGGATAGGATAGGGTTTAGGATAGGATAGAGGATAGGATAGGATAGAGGATCGGATAGGATAGAGTATAGGTTATAGGATTGGATAGGATAGAGGATAGGATTGAGGATAGATTATACGATAGAGGATAGGATAGGATAGAGGATAGGAGAGGATAGAGGATAGGATACGATAGAGTAAAGGATATAGGACTGGATAGGATAGAGTATAGAATTGAATAGAGGACAGGGTAGGTGATTGGATATGATAGAGGATAGGATAGGGGATTGGATAGGATAGAGGATAGGATAGGATAGAGAATAGGATGGAGGATAGGATAGGATAGACAATAGGATAGAGGATAGGATATAATTGAGGATAGGATAGAATAGAGGATAGGATAGGATAGAGGAAAGGATAGGATTGAGGATAGGATAGAGGATCGGATAGGATTGAGGATAGGATAGGATAGAGGATAGGATCGGATAGAGGATAGGATAGGATAGGATAGAGGATAGGATAGGATAGAGTATACGATATAAGATTGGATAGGATAGAGGATAGGATACGATAGAGGATAGGATAGGATAGAGTATAGGATTGAATAGAGGATAGGATAGGTGATTGGATATGATAGAGGATAGGATAGGGGATTGGATAGGATAGAGGATAGGATAGGATAGAGTATACGATAGAAGATTGGATAGGATAGAGGATAGGATACGATAGAGGATAGGATAGGATAGAGTATAGGATTGAATAGAGGATAGGATAGGTGATTGGATATGATAGAGGATAGGATAGGGGATTGGATAGGATAGAGGATAGGATAGGATAGAGGATAGGATAGGGGATTATATTGTACAGAAGATAGGAGACGATAGAGGATAGGATAGGATAGAGGATAGGATAGGATAGAGGATAGGATAGGATAGAGGATACGATAGGATAGAGGACATTATAGAGAATAGGATAGGATAGAGGATAGGATAGGATAGAGGATATGATAGGGGATTGGATAGGATAGAGGATAATATTGAGGATAGATTATACGAAAGAGGATAGGATATGATAGCGGATACGATATTATAGAGGAAAGGAAAGGATAGAGGATAGGATAGGATAGAGGATTGTATAGAGGATTGGATAGCATGGAGGACAGGATAGGATAGGATAGATGATATTATAGGAAAGAGGATAGGATATGATAGAGGATACGATATTATAGAGGATAGGAAAGGATAGAGGATCGGATAGGATAGAGGATTGGATAGGATAGAGGATACGATAGGATAGAGAATAGGATGGAGGATAGGATAGGATAGAGAATAGGATAGAGGATATGATAGAGGATACGATATTATAGTGGATAGGAAAGGATAGAGGATCGGATAGGATAGAGGATACGATAGGATAGAGAATAGGATAGAGGATAGGATAGGATAGAGAATAGGATAGAGGATAGGACAGAGGATTGGATAGGATAGGATAGTGCATAAGATAGGATTGAGGATAGGATAGGAGATTGGATAGGAGAGAGGACAGGAGACGATAGAGGATAGGATAGGATATAGGATTGGATAGGATAGAGGATAGGATACGATAGAGGATAGGATAGGATAGAGGATAGGATAGGGGATTGGATAGGATAGTTGATGGAATAGGATAGAGGATAGGATAGGATAGAGGATAGGATAGGATAGAGGATAGGATAGGATAGAGGATAGGATAGGATAGAGTATAGGATAGGATAGAGGATAGTATAGGATAGAGGATAGGATAGGATAGAGGATAGGATAGGATAGAGGATAGGATAGGATAGCGGATACGATATTATAGTGGAGAGGATAGGATAGAGGATCGGATAGGGGATTGGATAGGATAGAGGATAGAATAACAGATTGGATAGGATAGAGGACAGGAGACGATAGAGGATAGGATAGGATAGAGGATATGACAGGATAGAAGATATAATAGGATAGAGGATAGGATAGGATAGAGGATAGGATAGGATAGAGAATAGGATAGGATAGAGGATAGGATACGATACAGGAGAGGATACGATAGAGTATAGGATAGAGGATAGGATAGCATAGAGGATAGGATACGATAGGTGATAGGATACGATAGAGTATAGGATAGAGGATAGGATAGGATAGAGGATACGATATTATAGACGATAGGATAGGATAGAGGATACGATATAAATAGAGGATAGAGGATAGGATAGGATAGAGTATAGAATTGAATAGAGGATAGGATAGGTGATTGGATAAGATAGAGGATAGGATAGGGGATTGGATAGGATAGAGGATAGGATAGGTTAGAGGATAGGATAGGGGATTGGATAGGATAGGGGATAGGATAGGTTAGAGAATACGATAGGATAGAGGGTAGGATGGCATAGTGGATAGGAGACGATAGAGGATAGGATAGGATAGCGGATAGGATAGGGTTTAGGATAGGATAGAGGATAGGATAGGATAGAGGATCGGATAGGATAGAGTATAGGTTATAGGATTGGATAGGATAGAGGATAGGATTGAGGATAGATTATACGATAGAGGATAGGATAGGATAGAGGATAGGAGAGGATAGAGGATAGGATACGATAGAGTAAAGGATATAGGACTGGATAGGATAGAGTATAGAATTGAATAGAGGACAGGGTAGGTGATTGGATATGATAGAGGATAGGATAGGGGATTGGATAGGATAGAGGATAGGATAGGATAGAGAATAGGATAGAGGATAGGATAGGATAGACAATAGGATAGAGGATAGGATATAGTTGAGGATAGGATAGAATAGAGGATAGGATAGGATAGAGGAAAGGATAGGATTGAGGATAGGATAGAGGATCGGATAGGATTGAGGATAGGATAGGATAGAGGATAGGATAGGATAGAGGATAGGATAGAGGATAGGATAGGATAGACAACAGGATAGAGGATAGGATAGGATTGAGGATAGGATAGAATAGAGGATAGGATAGGATAGAGGAAAGGATAGGATAGAGGATAGGATAGGATAGGATAGAGGATAGGATATGATAGAGGATAGGATAGGATAGAGGATAGGAGACGATAGAGGACAGGATAGGATAGGATAGATGATATTATAGGAAAGAGGATAGGATATGATAGAGGATACGATATTATAGAGGATAGGAAAGGATAGAGGATCGGATAGTATAGAGGATTGGATAGGATAGAGGATACGATAGGATAGAGAATAGGTTAGAGGATAGGATAGTGCATAAGATAGGATTGAGGATAGGATAGGAGATTGGATAGGAGAGAGGACAGGAGACGATAGAGGATAGGATAGGATAGAGGATAGTTTAGGATAGAGGATAGGATAGGATAGAGGATAGGATAGGATTGAGGGTAGGATAGGATAGTGGATAGGATAGGATAGAGGATACGATATTATAGAGGATAGAATAGGATAGAGGATAGGGGATTGGATAGGATAGAGGATAGAATAGGATAGAGGATAGGATAGGGTAGGATAGAGGATAGGATAGGATAGAGGATAGGATAGGATAGAGGATAGGATAGGATAGAGGATAGGATAGGATAGAGGATAGGATAGGATAGAGGATTGGATAGGATAGAGGATAGCAGACGATAGAGGTTGGGATAGGATAGAGGATAGGATAGGATAGAGGATAGGATAGGTTAGAAAATAGGATAGGATAGAGGATAGGATAGGAAAGCGGATAGGATATGATTGGGGATAGGATAGGATAGAGGATAGGATAGGATAGAAAATGGGATAGGATAGAGTATACGAGACGATAGAGGATAGGATAGAGAATAGGATATAGGATTGGATAGGATACGATAGAGGATAGGATAGGATAGGATAGTGGATAGGATCAGATAGAGGATAGGATCGGATAGAGGATAGGATAGGGGATTGGATAGGATAGAGGATAGGATAGGATAGAGGATAGGATAGGATAGAGGATAGGATAGGATAGAGGATGGGATAGGATAGAGGATAACATAGGGGATTGGATAGGATAGAGGATAGGAGACGATAGAGGATGGGTCAGGACAGAGGATAGGATAGAGGATAGGATAGGATAGAGGATAGGATAGGATAGAGGTTGACATAGGGGATTGGATAGGATAGAGGATAGGATACGATAGAGGATAGGATAGGATAGAGGATAGGGTAGGATAGAGGATCGGATAGGATAGAGGATAGGATAGGATTGAGGGTAGGATAGGATAGTGGATAGGATAGGATAGAGGATACGATATTATAGAGGATAGAATAGGATAGAGGATAGGATACGATACAGGAGAGGATACGATAGAGTATAGGATAGAGGATAGGATAGCATAGAGGACAGGATACGATAGGTGATAGGATACGATAGAGTATAGGATAGAGGATAGGATAGGATAGAGGATACGATATTATAGACGATAGGATAGGATAGAGGATACGATATAAATAGAGGATAGAGGATAGGATAGGATAGAGTATAGAATTGAATAGAGGATAGGATAGGTGATTGGATAAGATAGAGGATAGGATAGGGGATTGGATAGGATAGGGGATAGGATAGGTTAGAGAATACGATAGGATAGAGGGTAGGATGGCATAGTGGATAGGAGACGATAGAGGATAGGATAGGATAGCGGATAGGATAGGGTTTAGGATAGGATAGAGGATAGGATAGGATAGAGGATCGGATAGGATAGAGTATAGGTTATAGGATTGGATAGGATAGAGGATAGGATTGAGGATAGATTATACGATAGAGGATAGGATAGGATAGAGGATAGGAGAGGATAGAGGATAGGATACGATAGAGTAAAGGATATAGGACTGGATAGGATAGAGTATAGAATTGAATAGAGGACAGGGTAGGTGATTGGATATGATAGAGGATAGGATAGGGGATTGGATAGGATAGAGGATAGGATAGGATAGAGAATAGGATAGAGGATAGGATAGGATAGACAATAGGATAGAGGATAGGATATAGTTGAGGATAGGATAGAATAGAGGATAGGATAGGATAGAGGAAAGGATAGGATTGAGGATAGGATAGAGGATCGGATAGGATTGAGGATAGGATAGGATAGAGGATAGGATAGGATAGAGGATAGGATAGAGGATAGGATAGGATAGACAACAGGATAGAGGATAGGATAGGATTGAGGATAGGATAGAATAGAGGATAGGATAGGATAGAGGAAAGGATAGGATAGAGGATAGGATAGGATAGGATAGAGGATAGGATAGGATAGAGGATAGGATAGGATAGAGGATAGGAGACGATAGAGGACAGGATAGGATAGGATAGATGATATTATAGGAAAGAGGATAGGATATGATAGAGGATACGATATTATAGAGGATAGGAAAGGATAGAGGATCGGATAGTATAGAGGATTGGATAGGATAGAGGATACGATAGGATAGAGAATAGGTTAGAGGATAGGATAGTGCATAAGATAGGATTGAGGATAGGATAGGAGATTGGATAGGAGAGAGGACAGGAGACGATAGAGGATAGGATAGGATATAGGATTGGATAGGATAGTGGATAGGATACGATAGAGGATAGGATAGGATAGAGGATAGGATAGGATAGAGGATTGGATAGGATAGAGGATAGGAGACGATAGAGGTTGGGATAGGATAGAGGATAGGATAGGATAGAGGATAGGATAGGATAGAGGTTAACATAGGGGATTGGATAGGATAGAGGATAGGATACGATAGAGGATAGGATAGGATAGAGGATAGTTTAGGATAGAGGATAGGATAGGATAGAGGATAGGATAGGATTGAGGGTAGGATAGGATAGTGGATAGGATAGGATAGAGGATACGATATTATAGAGGATAGAATAGGATAGAGGATAGGGGATTGGATAGGATAGAGGATAGAATAGGATAGAGGATAGGATAGGGTAGGATAGAGGATAGGATAGGATAGAGGATAGGATAGGATAGAGGATAGGATAGGATAGAGGATAGGATAGGATAGAGGATAGGATAGGATAGAGGATTGGATAGGATAGAGGATAGCAGACGATAGAGGTTGGGATAGGATAGAGGATAGGATAGGATAGAGGATAGGATAGGTTAGAAAATAGGATAGGATAGAGGATAGGATAGGAAAGCGGATAGGATATGATTGGGGATAGGATAGGATAGAGGATAGGATAGGATAGAAAATGGGATAGGATAGAGTATACGAGACGATAGAGGATAGGATAGAGAATAGGATATAGGATTGGATAGGATACGATAGAGGATAGGATAGGATAGGATAGTGGATAGGATCAGATAGAGGATAGGATCGGATAGAGGATAGGATAGGGGATTGGATAGGATAGAGGATAGGATAGGATAGAGGATAGGATAGGATAGAGGATAGGATAGGATAGAGGATGGGATAGGATAGAGGATAACATAGGGGATTGGATAGGATAGAGGATAGGAGACGATAGAGGATGGGTCAGGACAGAGGATAGGATAGAGGATAGGATAGGATAGAGGATAGGATAGGATAGAGGTTGACATAGGGGATTGGATAGGATAGAGGATAGGATACGATAGAGGATAGGATAGGATAGAGGATAGGGTAGGATAGAGGATCGGATAGGATAGAGGATAGGATAGGATTGAGGGTAGGATAGGATAGTGGATAGGATAGGATAGAGGATACGATAGGGGATTGGATAGGATAGAGGATAGAATAACAGATTGGATAGGATAGAGGACAGGAGACGATAGAGGATAGGATAGGATAGACGATAGGATAGGATAGAAGATATAATAGGATAGAGGATAGGATAGGATACAGGATAGGATAGGATAGAGAATAGGATAGGATAGAGGATAGGATACGATACAGGAGAGGATACGATAGAGTATAGGATAGAGGATAGGATAGCATAGAGGATAGGATACGATAGGTGATAGGATACGATAGAGTATAGGATAGAGGATAGGATAGGATAGAGGATACGATATTATAGACGATAGGATAGGATAGAGGATACGATATAAATAGAGGATAGAGGATAGGATAGGATAGAGTATAGAATTGAATAGAGGATAGGATAGGTGATTGGATAAGATAGAGGATAGGATAGGGGATTGGATAGGATAGAGGATAGGATAGGTTAGAGGATAGGATAGGGGATTGGATAGGATAGGGGATAGGATAGGTTAGAGAATACGATAGGATAGAGGGTAGGATGGCATAGTGGATAGGAGACGATAGAGGATAGGATAGGATAGCGGATAGGATAGGGTTTAGGATAGGATAGAGGATAGGATAGGATAGAGGATCGGATAGGATAGAGTATAGGTTATAGGATTGGATAGGATAGAGGATAGGATTGAGGATAGATTATACGATAGAGGATAGGATAGGATAGAGGATAGGAGAGGATAGAGGATAGGATACGATAGAGTAAAGGATATAGGACTGGATAGGATAGAGTATAGAATTGAATAGAGGACAGGGTAGGTGATTGGATATGATAGAGGATAGGATAGGGGATTGGATAGGATAGAGGATAGGATAGGATAGAGAATAGGATGGAGGATAGGATAGGATAGACAATAGGATAGAGGATAGGATATAATTGAGGATAGGATAGAATAGAGGATAGGATAGGATAGAGGAAAGGATAGGATTGAGGATAGGATAGAGGATCGGATAGGATTGAGGATAGGATAGGATAGAGGATAGGATAGGATAGAGGATAGGATAGAGGATAGGATAGGATAGACAACAGGATAGAGGATAGGATAGGATTGAGGATAGGATAGAATAGAGGATAGGATAGGATAGAGGAAAGGATAGGATAGAGGATAGGTTAGGATAGGATAGAGGATAGGATAGGATAGAGGATAGGATAGGATAGAGGATAGGAGACGATAGAGGACAGGATAGGATAGGATAGATGATATTATAGGAAAGAGGATAGGATATGATAGAGGATACGATATTATAGAGGATAGGAAAGGATCGAGGATCGGATAGTATAGAGGATTGGATAGGATAGAGGATAGGATAGGATAGAGGATAGGATAGGATAGAGGATAGGATAGGATAGAGGATAGGATAGGATAGAGGATAGGATAGAATAGAGGATAGGATAGGATAGAGGATAGGATAGGATAGAGGATAGGATAGGATTGGATAGAGAATAGGATAGGATAGATGATATTATAAGAAAGACGATAGGATATGATAGAGGATACGATATTATAGAGGATAGGTTAGGATAGAGGATCGGATAGGATAGAGGATTGTATAGGGGATTGGATAGGATAGAGGATAGGATAGGATAGAGGATAGGATAGAGGATAGGATAGGATAGAGGATAGGAGACGATAGAGGATAGGATAGGATAGAGGATAGGATAGAGGATAGGATAGAGGATAGGATAGGATAGAGGATAGGAGACGATAGAGGATAGGATAGGATAGAGGATAGGATAGGATAGGATAGGATAGAGGATAGGATAGGATAGAGTATAGGTTATAGGATTGGATAGGATAGAGGATAAAATTGAGGATAGATTATACGAAAGAGGATAGGACATGATAGAGGATACGATATTATAGAGGAAAGGAAAGGATAGAGGATCGGATAGGATAGAGGATTGGATAGGATAGAGGATAGGATAGAGGATAGGATAGAGGATAGGATAGGATAGAGGATAGGAGACGATAGAGGATAGGATAGGATAGAGGATAGGATAGGATAGGATAGGATAGAGGATAGGATAGGATAGAGTATAGGTTATAGGATTGGATAGGATAGAGGATAAAATTGAGGATAGATTATACGAAAGAGGATAGGACATGATAGAGGATACGATATTATAGAGGAAAGGAAAGGATAGAGGATCGGATAGGATAGAGGATTGGATAGGATAGAGGATACGATAGGATAGAGAATAGGATGGAGGATAGGATAGGATAGAGAATAGGATAGAGGATATGATAGAGGATACGATATTATAGAGGATAGGAAAGGATAGAGGATCGGATAGGATAGAGGATACGATAGGATAGAGAATAGGATAGAGGATAGGATAGGATAGAGAATAGGATAGAGGATAGGACAGAGGATTGGATAGGATAGGATAGTGCATAAGATAGGATTGAGGATAGGATAGGAGATTGGATAGGAGAGAGGACAGGAGACGATAGAGGATAGGATAGGATATAGGATTGGATAGGGTAGAGGATAGGATACGATAGAGGATAGGATAGGATAGAGGATAGGACAGGGGATTGGATAGGATAGTTGATGGAATAGGATACAGGATAGGATAGGATAGAGGATAGGATAGGATAGAGGATAGGATAGGATAGAGGATAGGATAGGATAGAGGATAGGATAGGATAGAGGATAGGATAGGATAGAGGATAGGATAGGATAGCGGATACGATATTATAGTGGAGAGGATAGGATAGAGGATCGGATAGGGGATTGGATAGGATAGAGGATAGAATAACAGATTGGATAGGATAGAGGACAGGAGACGATAGAGGATAGGATAGGATAGAGGATAGGATAGGATAGAAGATATAATAGGATAGAGGATAGGATAGGATAGAGGATAGGATAGGATAGAGTATAGAATTGAATAGAGGATAGGATAGGTGATTGGATAAGATAGAGGATAGGATAGGGGATTGGATAGGATAGAGGATAGGATAGGTTAGAGGATAGGATAGGGGATTGGATAGGATAGGGGATAGGATAGGTTAGAGAATACGATAGGATAGAGGGTAGGATGGCATAGTGGATAGGAGACAATAGAGGATAGGATAGGATAGCGGATAGGATAGGGTTTAGGATAGGATAGAGGATAGGATAGGATAGAGGATCGGATAGGATAGAGTATAGGTTATAGGATTGGATAGGATAGAGGATAGGATTGAGGATAGATTATACGATAGAGGATAGGATAGGATAGATGATAGGAGAGGATAGAGGATAGGATACGATAGAGTAAAGGATATAGGACTGGATAGGATAGAGTATAGAATTGAATAGAGGACAGGGTAGGTGATTGGATATGATAGAGGATAGGATAGGGGATTGGATAGGATAGAAGACAGGATAGGATGGAGTATAGAATAGGATAGAGGATAGGATAGGATGGAGTATAGAATAGGATAGAGGATAGGATAGGATAGAGGATAGGATAGGATTGAGGATAGGATAGGATACTGGATAGGATAGGATAGAGGATAGGATAGGATAGAGAATAGGATAGAGGATAGGATAGGATAGACAATAGGATAGAGGATAGGATATAATTGAGGATAGGATAGAATAGAGGATAGGATAGGATAGAGGAAAGGATAGGATTGAGGATAGGATAGAGGATCGGATAGGATTGAGGATAGGTTAGGATAGAGGATAGGATAGGATAGAGGATAGGATAGAGGATAGGATAGGATAGACAACAGGATAGAGGATAGGATAGGATTGAGGATAGGATAGAATAGAGGATAGGATAGGATAGAGGAAAGGATAGGATAGAGGATAGGATAGGATAGGATAGAGGATAGGATAGAATAGAGGATAGGATAGGATAGAGGATAGGAGACGATAGAGGACAGGATAGGATAGGATAGATGATATTATAGGAAAGAGGATAGGATATGATAGAGGATACGATATTATAGAGGATAGGAAAGGATAGAGGATCGGATAGGATAGTGGATAGGATACGATAGAGGATAGGATAGGATAGAGGATAGGATAGGATAGAGCATAGGATAGGATAGAGGATAGGATAGGTTAGAGAATAGTATAGGATAGAGGATAGGATAGGAAAGCGGATAGGATATGATAGGGGATAGGATAGGATAGAGGATAGGATAGGGGATTGGATAGGATAGGATAGTATAGAAAATGGGATAGGATAGAGTATACGAGACGATAGAGGATAGGATAGAGAATAGGATATAGGATTGGATAGGATACGATACAGGATAGGATAGGATAGAGGATTGGATAGGATAGAGGATAGGAGACGATAGAGGTTGGGATAGGATAGAGGATAGGATAGGATAGAGGATAGGATAGGATAGAGGTTAACATAGGGGATTGGATAGGATAGAGGATAGGATACGATAGAGGATAGGATAGGATAGAGGGTAGGGTAGGATAGAGGATAGGATAGGATAGAGGATAGGATAGGATTGAGGGTAGGATAGGATAGTGGATAGGATAGGATAGAGGATACGATATTATAGAGGATAGAATAGGATAGAGGATAGGGGATTGGTTAGGATAGAGGATAGGATAGGATAGAGGATACGATATTATAGACGATAGGATAGGATAGAGGATACGATATAAATAGAGGATAGAGGATAGGATAGGATAGAGTATAGAATTGAATAGAGGATAGGATAGGTGATTGGATAAGATAGAGGATAGGATAGGGGATTGGATAGGATAGAGGATAGGATAGGTTAGAGGATAGGATAGGGGATTGGATAGGATAGGGGATAGGATAGGTTAGAGAATACGATAGGATAGAGGAAAGGATAGGATTGAGGATAGGATAGAGGATCGGATAGGATTGAGGATAGGTTAGGATAGAGGATAGGATAGGATAGAGGATAGGATAGAGGATAGGATAGGATAGACAACAGGATAGAGGATAGGATAGGATTGAGGATAGGATAGAATAGAGGATAGGATAGGATAGAGGAAAGGATAGGATAGAGGATAGGATAGGATAGGATAGAGGATAGGATAGGATAGAGGATAGGATAGGATAGAGGATAGGATAGGATAGAGGATAGGAGACGATAGAGGACAGGATAGGATAGGATAGATGATATTATAGGAAAGAGGATAGGATATGATAGAGGATACGATATTATAGAGGATAGGAAAGGATAGAGGATCGGATAGGATAGAGGATTGGATAGGATAGAGGATACGATAGGATAGAGAATAGGATAGAGGATAGGATAGTGCATAAGATAGGATTGAGGATAGGATAGGAGATTGGATAGGAGAGAGGACAGGAGACGATAGAGGATAGGATAGGATATAGGATTGGATAGGATAGTGGATAGGATACGATAGAGGATAGGATAGGATAGAGGATAGGATAGGATAGAGCATAGGATGGGATAGAGGATGGGATAGGTTAGAGAATAGTATAGGATAGAGGATAGGATAGGAAAGCGGATAGGATATGATAGGGGATAGGATAGGATAGAGGATAGGATAGGGGATTGGATAGGATAGGATAGTATAGAAAATGGGATAGGATAGAGTATACGAGACGATAGAGGATAGGATAGAGAATAGGATATAGGATTGGATAGGATACGATACAGGATAGGATAGGATAGAGGATTGGATAGGATAGAGGATAGGAGACGATAGAGGTTGGGATAGGATAGAGGATAGGATAGGATAGAGGATAGGATAGGATAGAGGTTAACATAGGGGATTGGATAGGATAGAGGATAGGATACGATAGAGGATAGGATAGGATAGAGGATAGGGTAGGATAGAGGATAGGATAGGATAGAGGATAGGATAGGATTGAGGGTAGGATAGGATAGTGGATAGGATAGGATAGAGGATACGATATTATAGAGGATAGAATAGGATAGAGGATAGGGGATTGGTTAGGATAGAGGATAGGATAGGATAGAGGATAGGATAGGGTAGGATAGAGGATAGGATAGGATAGAGGATAGGATAGGATAGAGGATAGGATAGGATAGAGGATAGGATAGGATAGAGGATAGGATAGGATAGAGGATTGGATAGGATAGAGGATAGGAGACGATAGAGGTTTTGATAGGATAGAGGATAGGATAGGATAGAGGATAGTATAGGATAGAGGATAGGATAGGAAAGCGGATAGGATATGATAGGGGATAGGATAGGATAGAGGATAGGATAGGGGATTGGATAGGATAGGATAGGATAGAAAATGGGATAGGATAGAGTATACGAGACGATAGAGGATAGGATAGAGAATAGGATATAGGATTGGATAGGATACGATACAGGATAGGATAGGATAGAGGATTGGATGGGATAGAGGATAGGATACGATAGAGGATAGGATAGGATAGAGGATAGGGTAGGATAGAGGATAGGATAGGATAGAGGATAGGATAGGATTGAGGGTATGATAGGATAGTGGATAGGATAGGATAGAGGATACGATATTATAGAGGATAGAATAGGATAGAGGATAGGGGATTGGATAGGATAGAGGATAGGATAGGGTAGGATAGAGGATAGGATAGGATAGAAAATGGGATAGGATAGAGTATACGAGACGATAGAGGATAGGATAGAGAATAGGATATAGGATTGGATAGGATACGATAGAGGATAGGATAGGATAGGATAGTGGATAGGATCAGATACAGGATAGGATCGGATAGAGGATAGGATAGGGGATTGGATAGGATAGAGGATAGGATAGGATAGAGGATAGGATAGGATAGAGGATACGATATTATAAAGGATAGGATAGGATAGAGGATAGGATAGGATAGAGGATAGGATAGGATAGAGGATAGGATAGATTAGAGAATAGGATAGGATAGAGAGTAGGATGGCATAGAGGATAGCATAGAGAATAGGATAGGATAGAGGATGGGATAGGATAGAGGATAGGATAGGATAGAGGATAGGATAGGATAGAGGATAGGATAGGATAGATGATAGGATAGGATAGAGCATAGGATAGGATAGAGGATAGGATAGGTTAGAGAATAGTATAGGATAGAGGATAGGATAGGAAAGCGGATAGGATATGATAGGGGATAGGATAGGATAGAGGATAGGATAGGGGATTGGATAGGATAGGATAGGATAGAAAATGGGATAGGATAGAGTATACGAGACGATAGAGGATAGGATAGAGAATAGGATATAGGATTGGATAGGATACGATAGAGGATAGGATAGGATAGAGGATTGGATAGGATAGAGGATAGGAGACGATAGGGGTTGGGATAGGATAGAGGATAGGATAGGATAGAGGATACGATAGGATAGAGGTTAACATAGGGGATTGGATAGGATAGAGGATAGGATACGATAGAGGATAGGATAGGATAGAGGATAGGGTAGGATAGAGGATCGGATAGGATAGAGGATAGGATAGGATTGAGGGTAGGATAGGCTAGTGGATAGGATAGGATAGAGGATACGATATTATAGAGGATACAATAGGATAGAGGATAGGGGATTGGATAGGATAGAGGATAGGATAAGATAGGATAGAGGATAGGATAGGATAGGATAGGATAGAGGATAGGATAGGATAGAGGATAGGATAGGATAGAGGATAGGATAGGATAGAGGATAGGATAGGATAGAGGATTGGATAGGATAGAGGATAGGAGACGATAGAGGTTGGGATAGGATAGAGGATAGGATAGGATAGAGGATAGGATAGGTTAGAGAATAGGATAGGATGGAGGATAGGATTGGAAAGCGGATAGGATATGATTGGGGATAGGATAGGATAGAGGATAGGATAGGATAGAAAATGGGATAGGATAGAGTATACGAGACGATAGAGGATAGGATACAGTATAGGATATAGGATTGGATAGGATACGATAGAGGACAGGATAGGATATTATAGTGGATAGGATCAGATAGAGGATAGGATCGGATAGAGGATAGGTTAGGGGATTGGATAGGATAGAGGATAGGATAGGATAGAGGATAAGATAGGATAGAGGATAGGATAGGATAGCGGATAGGATATGATAGAGGGTAGGATAGGATAGAGGATAGATAGGATAGGATAGAGGATGGGATAGGATAGAGGATACGATATTATAAAGGATAGGATAGGATAGAGGATAGGATAGGATAGAGTATAGGATAGGATAGAGGATAGGATAGATTAGAGAATAGGATAGGATAGAGAGTAGGATGGCATAGAGGATAGCATAGAGAATAGGATAGGATAGAGGATGGGATAGGATAGAGGATAACATAGGGGATTGGATAGGATAGAGGATAGGATAGGGGATTGGATAGGTTAGAGAATAGGATATGATAGAGGATAGGATCGGATAGATGATAGGATGGGGGATTGGATACGATAGAGGATAGGATAGGATAGAGGATAGGATAGGATAGAGGATAGGACAGGATAGAGGATAGGATAGGATAGAGGATAGGATAGGATAGAGGATAGGATAGGATAGAGGATAGGATAGGATAGAGGATAGGATTAGATAGAGGTTAACATAGGGGATTGGATAGGATAGAGGATAGGATACGATAGAGGATAGAATAGGATATAGGATAGGGTAGGATAGAGGATAGGATAGGATAGGATAGAGGGTAGGATAGGATAGAGGATAGGATAGGATAGAGGATAGGATAGGATAGGATAGAGGATAGGATAGGATAGAGGATAGGATAGGATAGAGGATAGGATAGGATAGAGGATGGAATATGATAGAGGATACGATATAATAGAGGATAGGATAGGATAGAGCATAGGATAGGATAGAGGATAGGATAGGTTAGAGAATAGTATAGGATAGAGGATAGGATAGGAAAGCGGATAGGATATGATAGGGGATAGGATAGGATAGAGGATATGATAGGGGATTGGATAGGATAGAGGATATGATAGGGGATTGGATAGTATAGGATAGGATAGAAAATGGGATAGGATAGATTATACGAGACGATAGAGGATAGGATAGAGAATAGGACATAGGATTGGATAGGATACGATAGAGGATAGGATAGGATGGGACAGTGGATAGGATCAGATAGAGGATAGGAAGGATAGAGGATAGGATAGGGGATTGGATAGGATAGAGGATAGGATAGGATAGAGGATAGGATAGGATAGAGGATAGGATAGGATAGAGGATAGGGTAGGATAGAGGATAGGATAGGTTAGAGAATAGGATAGGATAGAGGATAGGATAGGATAGAGGATAGGATAGGATAGAGGATTGGATAGGATAGAGGATAGGAGACGATAGAGGTTGGGATAGGATAGAGGATAGGATAGGATAGAGGATAGGATAGGATAGAGGATAGGATAGGATAGAGGATAGGATAGATTAGAGAATAGCATAGGATAGAGGGTAGGATGGGATAGAGGATAGGATAGATTAGAGAATAGCATAGGATATAGGGTAGGATGGGATAGAGGATAGGAGACGATAGAGGTTGGGATAGGATAGAGGATAGGATAGGATAGAGGATAGGATAGGATAGAGGATAGGATAGATTAGAGAATAGCATAGGATAGAGGGTAGGATGGGATAGAGGATAGGATAGGTTACAGAATAGTATAGGATAGAGAATAGGATATAGGATTGGGTAGGATACGATAGACGATAGGATAGGATAGGATAGTGGATAGGATCAGATATAGGATAGGATCGGATAGAGGATAGGATAGGGGATTGGATAGGATAGAGGATAGGATAGGATAGAGGATAGGATAGGATAGGATAGAGGATAGGATAGAGGATAGGATAGAGGATAGGATAGGATAAAGGATAGGATAGGTTAGAGAATAGTATTGGATAGAGGATAGGATAGGAAAACGGATAGGATATGATAGGGGATAGGATAGGATAGAGGATAGGATAGGGGATTGAATAGGATAGAGGATAGGATAGGATATAGGATAGGGTAGGATAGAGGATAGGATAGGATAGAGGATAGGATAGGATAGAGGATAGGATAGGATAGAGGATAGGATAGGATAGAGGATTGGATAGGATAGATGATAGGAGACGATAGAGGATAGAATAGGATATAGGATAGGGTAGGATAGAGGATAGGATAGGATAGAGGATAGGATAGAATAGAGGATAGGATAGGATAGAGGATAGGATAGGATAGAGGATAGGATAGGATAGAGGATAGGATAGGATAGAGGATGGAATATGATAGAGGATACGATATTATAGAGGATAGGATAGGATAGAGCATAGGATAGGATAGAGGATAGGATAGGTTAGAGAATAGTGTAGGATATAGGATTGGATAGGATACGATAGAGGATAGGATAGGATGGGATAGTGGATAGGATCAGATAGAGGATAGGAAGGATAGAGGATAGGATAGGGGATTGGATAGCATAGAGGATAGGATAGGATAGAGGATAGGATAGGATATAGGATAGGGTAGGATAGAGGATAGGATAGGATAGAGGATAGGATAGATTAGACAATAGCATAGGATAGAGGGTAGGATGGGATAGAGGATAGGATAGATTAGAGAATAGCATAGGATAGAGGGTAGGATGGGATAGAGGATAGGAGACGATAGAGGTTGGGATAGGATAGAGGATAGGATAGGATAGAGGATGAGAGCAAAGTGAACTACCAAGGAGTAAGGTGCTAAGAGTCAAAAGTTTCAGTAAATTCAGTCTGAATGCGCGAAGTTTTTGAGATTAAAACTAGCATAGGGAGAGAAAAAGAAAGTTTTAACGTGCGATTATGGAGTACGAGGAACTTTAAAGTGATAAAAACGCGATCAATCCGTAGGATAAACGAGATTCGGAAGAGTTCGTTAAAATCTAACAGGAAATAAGGGAAAATTAGGAGTATAATAGACTTACTAGACACTTTTTGATAAAACAAAAGTAAAAAGAACCGAAATAAAGGAACAGTTGCATATAAAAGTGAAAAAAAAAGAAGTGAAAAAGATCAATTAACACTTTGAATTGGACTAAATTAAAGTTGAACGGGCTGTGTAGTTTTGCTTAATTAATTAATTAATTGTTCGATTAAATAATTGAGTGACCGATTTTTGGACTTTTTACAAAAATTTTGAATCCGCGAAAAGTGTGTGAGAACTCTGAGAAAACAAAGGATACGTCGCGAGGGGTCGGTACGAACACCAGGCCAAACACCTACGAGAAGGTAGGAAAGTGTTTACCCTATATAAAAAGGGTTAGGCATGTGATTCGCGTAACGGATTCCTGAATTTTCTCCGATCTGAATGAAAATTTATATCCGGGCTTTATAAGGAAGGACCAGCAGAATAGGGGAAATTGGGAGATATTTCTCCCGGGTGGGAACAATTTTTCGATTCACCCCTCCCTTTTCGAGATACGGTCGACAAAAAGCCTGGGTATAGAGATAGGAAAAAAAGCGATAAGTGAAAGTTGTGAGGGCCTCGAGACCTTTAAAACGAGACCAAGAACGGCCAAATCGGATAAAGTAGATTTTTAGACTATACCGGGTGGCGAAAAGTTTTCGAACATTTTTGGAAAAAGCAAGCACGTGTAGCCCTTCTAAACTAAATTTCGGAAAAGTAGGGTGGGGTGGGGTTAAATGAAACCCCGTGGTGCAAAAAAATCCGCGAATTCGCATTTTTTCGCCAAAAACCGGCTTTTACGAGGAGAAGGAGACTTTTCTCGCGAAAACACAGAATAGGCCGGCGACCAGAAACCCGGTAGACTATACAAAGAAGACATAAAAAAGAGAGGTTGATTAGGGAAAAATACGTACTTCCCTCTTGGCGGATACGCCAAAAGGGACGTGGGAGGTGTTCTCTGCGAGTTTTTTAGGGAGCCCTCGGTCTTAAAGTATTGTACCCGGTATATAGCACGGCGTAGAGTCGCAGAAAAGCGAGAGATAAAACTTAATAATAATAGCGAGAAATAATTTTTAGACGTGGAATTTTGTCACACCTTAGCATAGGCTAGATAATAAGATAACGTTAGGTAGCGCATAACAAATTCTTAGATAGGATAGAAAAAGTCAAAAAAGAGAGAAAAAATTACTTTTAGACAGGAGTAGATTAAAAATAAATAGCGGGCGTATTATAATAAATGTTTGCGTGCGAAGTTAAAAGTAGATGCGTGCGAATTTAAAAGTAGATCTAAGTACAAGTAGAAATATAAATATAAATACAAATATAAGTATAGATAATCAAATTAAACTAAATTAAAAGACAAACGATAATACAAATAAGTAGTTTAGCTTTAGATGTACATAAGGAATAGGTTTAGATTTAGAATTAGACTTAGACTCCAAGAGTATAAAAATAAGCGATAATAATAGATAAAAATCGAAGCGAATAAATAGAATTAAGATTAAGATTAAGATTTAGAAAAGTATAGAACAAGCGAACGAGATTTCAAATAGAAGATATTAGCATAATAGACAGATAGATTTTAACAATATGAATTTATGTAACTTTTTGGCATTTAATTGAAACAAATAGAGACAAATGACCTTAAAAAAAAAAAAAGGATAGGATAGAGGATAGGATAGGATAGAGGATAGGATAGATTAGAGAATAGCATAGGATAGAGGGTAGGATGGGATAGAGGATAGGATAGGTTAGAGAATAGTATAGAATAGAGAATAGGATATAGGATTGGATAGGATACGATAGAGGATAGGATAGGATAGGATAGTGGATAGGATCAGATATAGGATAGGATCGGATAGAGGATAGGATAGGGGATTGGATAGGATAGAGGATAGGATAGGATAGAGGATAGGATAGGATAGGATAGAGGATAGGATAGGATAGAGGATAGGATAGGATAGGATAGACGATAGGATAGAGGATAGGATAGAGGATAGGATAGGATAAAGGATAGGATAGGTTAGAGAATAGTATAGGATAGAGGATAGGATAGGAAAGCGGATAGGATATGATAGATGATAGGATAGGATAGAGGATAGGATAGGGGATTGAATAGGATAGAGGATAGGATAGGATAGAGGATAGGATAGGATAGGATAGAGGATAGGATAGGATAGAGGATAGGATAGGATAGAGGATTGGATAGGATAGATGATAGGAGACGATAGAGGTTGGGATAGGATAGAGGATAGGATAGGATAGAGGATAGGATAGGATAGAGGTTAACATAGGGGATTGGATAGGATAAAGGATAGGATACGATAGAGGATAGGATAGGATATAGGATAGGGTAGGATAGAGGATAGGATAGGATAGAGGATAGGATAGGATAGAGGATAGGATAGGATAGAGGATAGGATAGGATAGAGGATGGAATATGATAGAGGATACGATATTATAGAGGATAGGATAGGATAGAGCATAGGATAGTATAGAGGATAGGATAGGTTAGAGAATAGTATAGGATAGAGGATAGGATAGGAAAGCGGATAGGACATGATAGGGGATAGGATAGGATAGAGGATATGATAGGGGATTGGATAGGATAGGATAGGATAGAAAATGGGATAGGATAGAGTATACGAGACGATAGAGGATAGGATAGAGAATAGGATATAGGATTGGATAGGATACGATAGAGGATAGGATAGGATGGGATAGTGGATAGGATCAGATAGAGGATAGGAAGGATAGAGGATAGGATAGGGGATTGGATAGGATAGAGGATAGGATAGGATAGAGGATAGGATAGGATAGAGGATAGGGTAGGATAGAGGATAGGATAGGTTAGAGAATAGGATAGGATAGAGGATAGGATAGGATAGAGGATAGGATAGGGTAGAGGATAGGATAGGATAGGATAGAGGATAGGATAGGATAGAGGATAGGATAGGATAGAGGATAGGATAGGATAGAGGATAGGATAGGATAGAGGTAGGATAGGATAGAGGATTGGATAGGATAGAGGATAGGAGACGATAGAGGTTGGGATAGGATAGAGGATAGGATAGGATAGAGGATAGGATAGGATAGAGGATAGGATAGGATAGAGGATGGAATATGATAGAGGATACGATATTATAGAGGATAGGATAGGATAGAGCATAGGATAGGATAGAGGATAGGATAGGTTAGAGAATAGTATAGGATAGAGGATAGGCTAGGAAAGCGGATAGGATATGATAGGGGATAGGATAGGATAGAGGATAGGATAGGTTAGAGAATAGTATAGGATAGAGGATAGGATAGGATAGCGGATAGGATATGATAGAGGATAGGATAGGATAGAGGATAGGATAGGATAGAGGATAGGATAGGATAGAGGATAGGATAGGATAGAGGATAGGATAGGATAGAGGATGGAATATGATAGAGGATACGATATTATAGAGGATAGGATAGGATAGAGCATAGGATAGGATAGAGGTTAGGATAGGTTAGAGAATAGTATAGGATGGAGGATAGGATAGGAAAGCGGATAGGATATGATAGGGGATAGGATAGGATAAAGGATAGGATAGGTTAGAGAATAGTATAGGATAGAGGATAGGATAGGATAGCGGATAGGATATGATAGAGGATAGGATAGGATAGAGGATAGGATAGGATAGGGTAGAAAATGGGATAGGATAGAGTACAGGAGACGATAGAGGATAGGATAGAGAATAGGATAGGATAGAGGATGGGATAGGATAGAGGATAATATAGGGGATTGGATAGGATAGAGAATAGGAGACGATAGAAGATAGGATAGGATAGAGTATACGATATTATAAAGGATAGGATACGATAGAGGATAGGATAGGATAGAGGATAGGATAGGTTAGAGAATAGTATAGGATAGAGGATAGGATAGGAAAGCGGATAGGATATGATAGGGGATAGGATAGGATAGAGGATAGGATAGGTTAGAGAATAGTATAGGATAGAGGATAGGATAGGATAGAGGATAGGATAGGATAGAGGATAGGATAGGATAGGATAGAGAATAGGATAGGATAGAGGATAGGATAGGATAGAGTATAGGATAGGATAGAGGATAGGATAGGATAGAGGATAGGATAGGATAGAGGATAGGATAGGATAGAGGATAGGATAGGTTAGAGAATAGTATAGGATAGAGGATAGGATAGGAAAGCGGATAGGATATGATAAGGGATAGGATGGGAAAGAGGATAGGATAGGGGATTGGATAGGATAGGATAGGATAGAAAATGGGATAGGATAGAGTATACGAGACGATAGAGGATAGGATAGAGAATAGGATATAGGATTGGATAGGATACGGTAGAGGATAGGATAGGATAGGATAGTGGATAGGATCAGATAGAGGATAGGATCGGATAGAGGATAGGATAGGGGATTGGATAGGATAGAGGATAGGATAGGATAGAGGATAGGATAGGATAGAGGATAGGGTAGGATAGAGGATAGGATAGGATAGAGGATAGGATAGGTTAGAGAATAGGATAGGATAGAGGATAGGATAGGATAGAGGATAGGATAGGATAGAGGATAGGATAGGATAGAGGATTGGATAGGATAGAGGATAGGAGACGATAGAGGTTGCGATAGGATAGAGGATAGGATAGGATAGAGGATAGGATAGGATAGAGGTTAACATAGGGGATTGGATAGGATAGAGGATAGGATACGATAGAGGATAGGGTAGGATAGAGGATAGGATAGGATAGAGGATAGGATAGGATTGAGGGTAGGATAGGATAGTGGATAGGATAGGATAGAGGATACGATATTATAGAGGATAGAATAGGATAGAGGATAGGGGATTGGATAGGATAGAGGATAGGATAGGATAGAGGATAGGATAGGATAGAGGATAGGATAGGATAGAGGATAGGATAGACTAGAGAATAGCATAGGATAGATGGTAGGATGGGATAGAGGATAGGATAGGTTAGAGAATAGTATAGGATAGAGAATAGGATATAGGATTGGATAGGATACGATAGAGGATAGGATAGGATAGGATAGTGGATACTATCAGATAAAGCATAGGATCGGATAGAGGATAGGATAGAGGATACGATATTATAAAGGATAAGATAGGATAGAGGATAGGATAGAGGATAGGATAGGATAGAGGATAGGATATTATAGAGGATAGGATAGGATAGAGGATAGGATAGGTTAGAGGATAGGATAGGATAGAGGATAGGATAGGATAGAGGATAGGATAGGTTAGAGAATAGGATAGGATAGAGGATAGGATAGGAAAGCGGATAGGATATGATTGGGGATAGGATAGGATAGAGGATAGGATAGGATAAGATAGAAAATGGAATAGGATAGAGTATACGAGACGATAGAGGATAGGATAGAGAATAGGATATAGGATTGGATAGGATACGATAGATGATAGGATAGGATAGGATAGTGGATAGGATCAGATAGAGGATAGGATCGGATAGAGCATAGGATAGGGGATTGGATAGGATAGAGGATAGGATAGGATAGAGGATAGGATAGGATAGAGAATAGGATAGGATAGAGGATAGGGGATTGGATAGGATAGAGGATAGGATAGGATAGTGGATAGGATAGGATAGAGGATAGGATAGGATAGAGGATAGGATAGGATAGAGGATAGGATAGGATAGAGGATAGGATAGGATAGAGGATAGGATAGAGGATAGGATAGGATAGAGGATAGGATTGGATAGAGGATAGGATAGGATAGAGGATAGGATTGGATAGAGGATAGGATAGGATAGAGGATAGGATAGGATAGAGGATAGGATAGGATAGAAGATAGGATAGGATAGTGGATAGGATAGGATAGAGGATAGAATATGATAGAGGATACGATATTATAGAGGATAGGATAGGATAGAGCATAGGATAGGGGATTGGATAGGACAGAGGATAGGATAGGATAGAGGTTAACATAGGGGATTGGATAGGATAGAGGATAGGATACGATAGAGGATAGGATAGGATAGAGGATATGGTAGGATAGAGGATAGGATAGGATAGAGGATAGGATAGGATTGTGGGTAGGATATTATAGAGGATAGGATTGGATAGAGGATACGATATTATAGAGGATAGAATAGGATAGAGGATAGGGGATTGGATAGGATAGAGGATAGGATAGGATAGAGGATAGGATAGGATAGAGGATAGGATAGGATAGAGGATAGGATAGGATAGAGGATAGGATAGGATAGAGGTTACGATAGGATAGAGGATAGGATAGGATAGAGGATAGGATAGGATAGAGGATAGGATAGGATAGAGGATAGGATAGGATAGAGGATAGAATATGATAGAGGATACGATATTATGGAGGATAGGATAGGATAGAGCATAGGATAGGGGATTGGATAGGACAGAGGATAGGATAGGATAGAGGATAGGATAGGATAGAGGATAGGATAGGGTAGAGGATAGGATAGGATAGAGGATAGGATAGGTTAGAGAATAGGATAGGATAGAGGATAGGATAGGATAGAGGATAGGATATGATTGGGGATAGGATAGGATAGAGGATAGGATAGGATAGGATAGAAAATGTAATAGGATAGAGTATACGAGACGATAGAGGATAGGATAGAGAATAGGATATAGAATTGGATAGGATACGATAGAGTATTGGATAGGATAGGATAGTGGATAGGATCAGATAGAGGATAGGATCGGATAGAGGATAGGATAGGGGATTGGATAGGATAGAGGATAGGATAGGGGATTGGATAGGATAGAGGATGGAATATGATAGAGGATACGATATTATAGAGGATAGGATAGGATAGAGGATAGGATACGATAGAGGATAGGATAGGATAGAGGATAGGATAGGATAGAGGTTAGGATAGGATAGAGGATAGGATAGGATAGAGGATAGGGTAGGATAGAGGATAGGATAGGATAGAGGATAGGATAGGATAGAGGATAGGATAGGATAGAGGATAGAATATGATAGAGGATACCATATTATGGAGGATAGGATAGGATAGAGCATAGGATAGGGGATTGGATAGGACAGAGGATAGGATAGGATAGAGGATAGGATAGGATAGAGGATAGGATAGGGTAGAGGATAGGATAGGATAGAGGATAGGATAGGTTAGAGAATAGGATAGGATAGAGGATAGGATAGGATAGAGGATAGGATATGATTGGGGATAGGATAGGATAGAGGATAGGATAGGATAGGATAGAAAATGTAATAGGATAGAGTATACGAGACGATAGAGGATAGGATAGAGAATAGGATATAGGATTGGATAGGATACGATAGAGGATAGGATAGGATAGGATAGTGGATAGGATCAGATAGAGGATAGGATCGGATAGAGGATAGGATAGGGGATTGGATAGGATAGAGGATAGGATAGGGGATTGGATAGGATAGAGGACGGAATATGATAGAGGATACGATATTATAGAGGATAGGATAGGATAGAGCATAGGACAGGATAGAGGATAGGATAGGATAGAGGATAGGATAGGAAAGCGGATAGGATATGATTGGGGATAGGATAGGATAGAGGATAGGATAGGATAAGATAGAAAATGGGATAGGATAGAGTATACGAGACGATAGAGGATAGGATAGAGAATAGGATATAGGATTGGATAGGATACGATAGAGGATAGGATAGAGAATAGGATATAGGATTGGATAGGATACGATAGAGGATAGGATAGGATAGGATAGTGGATAGGATCAGATAGAGGATAGGATCGGATAGAGCATAGGATAGGGGATTGGTTAGGATAGAGGATAGGATAGGATAGAGGATAGGATAGGATAGAGGATAGGGGATTGGATAGGATAGAGGATAGGATAGGATAGAGGATAGGATAGGATAGAGGATAGGATAGGATAGAGGATAGGATAGGATAGAGGATATGATAGGATAGAGGATAGGATAGGATAGAGGATAGGATAGGATTGTGGGTAGGATAGGCTAGAGGATAGGATAGGATTGTGGGTAGGATAGGATAGTGGATAGGATAGGATAGAGGATACGATATTATAGAGGATAGAATAGGATAGAGGATAGGGGATTGGATAAGATAGAGGATAGGATAGGATAGAGGATAGGATAGGATAGAGGATAGGATAGGATAGAGGATAGGATATGATAGAGGATAGGATAGGATAGAGGATAGATAGGATAGGATAGAAAATGGGATAGGATAGAGAATAGGGAACGATAGAGGATAGGATAGAGAATAGGATAGGATAGAGGATGGGATAGGATAGAGGATAACATAGGGGATTGGATAGGATAGAGGATAGGAGACGATAGAGGATGGGACAGGACAGAGGATAGGATAGGATAGAGGATAGGATAGGGGATTGGATAGGTTAGAGAATAGGATATGATAGAGGATAGGATCGGATAGAGGATAGGATGGGGGATTGGATACGATAGAGGATAGGATAGGATAGAGGATAGGATAGGATAGAGGATAGGATAGGATAGAGGATAGGATAGGATAGAGGATAGGATAGGATAGAGGATAGGATAGGATAGAGGATAGGATAGGATAGAGAATAGGATAGGATAGAGGATAGGATAGGAAAGCGGATATTATATGATTGGGGATAGGATAGGATAGAGGATAGGATAGGATAAGATAGAAAATGGGATAGGATAGAGTATACGAGACGATAGAGGATAGGATAGAGAATAGGATATAGGATTGGATAGGATACGATAGAGGATAGGATAGGATAGGATAGTGGATAGGATCAGACAGAGGATAGGATCGGATAGAGCATAGGATAGGGGATTGGATAGGATAGAGGATAGGATAGGATAGAGGATAGGATAGGATAGAGGATAGGGTAGGATAGAGGATAGGATAGGATAGAGGATAGGATAGGTTACAGAATAGGATAGGATAGAGGATAGGATAGGATAGAGGATAGGATAGGAAAGAGGATAGGATAGGATAGAGGATAGGATAGGATAGAGGATACGATATTATAGAGGATAGAATTGGATAGAGGATAGGGGATTGGATAGGACAGAGGATAGGATAGGATAGAGGATAGGATAGGATAGAGGATAGGATAGGATAGAGGATAGGATAGGAAAGAGGATAGGATAGGATAGAGGATAGGATAGGATTGAGGATAGGATAGGATAGAGGATAGGATAGGATAGAGGATAGGATAGGATAGAGGATAGGATAGGATAGAGGATAGGATAGGATAGAGGATAGGATAGGATAGGATAGAAAATGTAATAGGATAGAGTATACGAGACGATAGAGGATAGGATAGAGAATAGGATATAGGATTGGATAGGATACGATAGAGGATAGGATAGGATAGGATAGTGGATAGGATCAGATAGAGGATAGGATCCGATAGAGGATAGGATAGGGGATTGGATAGGATAGAGGATGGAATATGATAGAGGATAGGATAGGATAGAGCATAGGATAGGATAGAGGATAGGATAGGATAGAGGATAGGATGGGTTAGAGAATAGGATAGGATAGAGGATAGGATAGGAAAGCGGATAGGATATGATTGGGGATAGGATAGGATAGAGGATAGGATAGGATAGGATAGAAAATGGGATAGGATAGAGTATACGAGACGATAGAGGATAGGATAGAGAATAGGATATAGGATTGGATAGGATAGGATAGAGGTTAGGATAGGTTAGAGAATAGGATAGGATAGAGGATAGGATAGGAAAGCGGATAGGATATGATTGGGGATAGGATAGGATAGAGGATAGGATACGATAAGATAGAAAATGGGATAGGATAGAGTATACGAGACGATAGAGGATAGGATAGAGAATAGGATATAGGATTGGATGGGATACGATAGAGGATAGGATAGGATAGGATAGTGGATAGGATCAGATAGAGGATAGGATCGGATAGAGCATAGGATATGGGATTGGATAGGATAGAGGATAGGATAGGATAGAGGATAGGATAGGATAGAGGATAGGGGATTGGATAGGATAGAGGATAGGATAGGATAGAGGATAGGATAGGATAGGATAGGATAGAGGATAGGATAGTATAGAGGATAGGATAGGATAGGGGATAGATAGGATAGGATAGAAAATGGGATTGGATAGAGAATAGGAAACGATAGAGGATAGGATAGAGAATAGGATAGGATAGAGGATGGGATAGGATAGAGGATAACATAGGGGATTGGATAGGATAGAGGATAGGAGACGATAGAGGATGGGACAGGACAGAGGATAGGATAGGATAGAGGATAGGATAGGGGATTGGATAGGTTAGAGAATAGGATATGATAGAGGATAGGATCGGATAGAGGATAGGATGGGGGTTTGGATAAGATAGAGGATAGGATAGGATAGAGGATAGGGGATTGGATAGGACAGAGGATAGGATAGGATAGAGGATAGGATAGGATAGAGGATAGGATAAAGGATAGGATAGGATAGAGGATAGGATAGGATAGAGGATAGGATAGGATAGAGGATAGGATAGGATAGAGGATAAGATAGGATAGAGGATAGGATAGGATAGAGGATAGGATAGGATAGAGGATAGGATAGGATAGAGGATAGGATAGGATAGAGGATACGATATTATAGAGGATAGGATAGGATAGAGCATAGGATAGGGGATTGGATAGGACAGAGGATAGGATAGGATAGAGGTTAACATAGGGGATTGGATAGGATAGAGGATAGGATAGGATAGAGGATAGGATAGGATAGATGATAGGATAGGATAGAGGATAGGATAGGATAGAGGATAGGATAGGATAGAGGATAGGATAGGATAGAGGATAGGATAGGATGGAGGATATGATAGGATAGAGGATAGGATAGGATAGAGGATAGAATATGATAGAGGATACGATATTATGGAGGGTAGGATAGGATAGAGCATAGGATAGGGGATTGGATAGGATAGAGGATATTATAGGATAGAGGATAGGATAGGATAGAGGATAGGATAGGATAGAGGATAGGATAGGATAGAGGATAGGATACGATAGAGGATAGGATAGGATAGACGATAGGATAGGATAGATGATAGGATAGGATAGAGGATAGGATAGGTTAGAGAATAGGATAGGATAGAGGATAGGATAGGAAAGCGGATAGGGTATGATTGGGGATAGGATAGGATAGAGGATAGGATAGGATAGAGGATAGGATAGGATAGAGGATAGGATAGAGGATAGGATAGGATAGAGGATAGGATAGGATAGAGGATAGGATAGGATAGAGGATAGGATAGGATAGAGGATAGGATAGGATAGAGGATAGGAAAGGATAGAGGATAGTATAGAATAGAGGATAGGATAGGATAGAGGATAGGATAGGATGGAGGATAGGATAGGATAGAGGATAGAATATGATAGAGAATACGATATTATAGAGGATAGGATAGGATAGAGCATAGGATAGGGGATTGGATAGGACAGAGGATAGGATAGGATAGAGGTTAACATAGGGGATTGGATAGGATAGAGGATAGGATATGATAGAGGATAAGATAGGATAGAGGATATGGTAGGATAGAGGATAGGATAGGATAGAGGATAGGATAGGATTGTGGGTAGGATAGGATAGTGGATAGGATAGGATAGAGGATACGATATTATGGAGGATAGAATAGGATAGAGGATAGGGGATTGGATAAGATAGAGGATAGGATAGGATAGAGGATAGGATAGGATAGAGGATAGGATAGGATAGAGGATAGGATATGATAGAGGATAGGATAGGATAGAGGATAGATAGGATAGGATAGAAAATGGGATAGGATAGAGAATAGGGAACGATAGAGGATAGGATAGAGAATAGGATAGGATAGAGGATGGGATAGGATAGAGGATAACATAGGGGATTGGATAGGATAGAGGATAGGAGACGATAGAGGATGGGACAGGACAGAGGATAGGATAGGATACAGGATAGGATAGGGGATTGGATAGGTTAGAGAATAGGATATGATAGAGGATAGGATCGGATAGAGGATAGGATGGGGGATTGGATACGATAGAGGATAGGATAGGATAGAGGATAGGATAGGATAGAGGATAGGATAGGATAGAGGATAGGATAGGATAGAGGATAGGATAGGATAGAGGATAGGATAGGATAGAGGATAGGATAGGATAGAGAATAGGATAGGATAGAGGATAGGATAGGAAAGCGGATATTATATGATTGGGGATAGGATAGGATAGAGGATAGGATAGGATAAGATAGAAAATGGGATAGGATAGAGTATACGAGACGATAGAGGATAGGATAGAGAATAGGATATAGGATTGGATAGGATACGATAGAGGATAGGATAGGATAGGATAGTGGATAGGATCAGATAGAGGATAGGATCGGATAGAGCATAGGATAGGGGATTGGATAGGATAGAGGATAGGATAGGATAGAGGATAGGATAGGATAGAGGATAGGGTAGGATAGAGGATAGGATAGGATAGAGGATAGGATAGGTTAGAGAATAGGATAGGATAGAGGATAGGATAGGATAGAGGATAGGATAGGAAAGAGGATAGGATAGGATAGAGGATAGGATAGGATAGAGGATACGATATTATAGAGGATAGAATTGGATAGAGGATAGGGGAATGGATAAGACAGAGGATAGGATAGGATAGAGGATAGGATAGGATAGAGGATAGGATAGGATAGAGGATAGGATAGGAAAGAGGATAGGATAGGATAGAGGATAGGATAGGATTGAGGATAGGATAGGATAGAGGATAGGATAGGATAGAGGATAGGATAGGATAGAGGATAGGATAGGATAGAGGATAGGATAGGATAGAGGATAGGATAGGATAGGATAGAAAATGTAATAGGATAGAGTATACGAGACGATAGAGGATAGGATAGAGAATAGGATATAGGATTGGATAGGATACGATAGAGGATAGGATAGGATAGGATAGTGGATAGGATCAGATAGAGGATAGGATCGGATAGAGGATAGGATAGGGGATTGGATAGGATAGAGGATGGAATATGATAGAGGATAGGATAGGATAGAGCATAGGATAGGATAGAGGATAGGATAGGATAGAGGATAGGATGGGTTAGAGAATAGGGTAGGATAGAGGATAGGATAGGAAAGCGGATAGGATATGATTGGGGATAGGATAGGATAGAGGATAGGATAGGATAGGATAGAAAATGGGATAGGATAGAGTATACGAGACGATAGAGGATAGGATAGAGAATAGGATATAGGATTGGATAGGATAGGATAGAGGTTAGGATAGGTTAGAGAATAGGATAGGATAGAGGATAGGATAGGAAAGCGGATAGGATATGATTGGGGATAGGATAGGATAGAGGATAGGATACGATAAGATAGAAAATGGGATAGGATAGAGTATACGAGACGATAGAGGATAGGATAGAGAATAGGATATAGGATTGGATGGGATACGATAGAGGATAGGATAGGATAGGATAGTGGATAGGATCAGATAGAGGATAGGATCGGATAGAGCATAGGATATGGGATTGGATAGGATAGAGGATAGGATAGGATAGAGGATAGGATAGGATAGAGGATAGGGGATTGGATAGGATAGAGGATAGGATAGGATAGAGGATAGGATAGGATAGGATAGGATAGAGGATAGGATAGTATAGAGGATAGGATAGGATAGGGGATAGATAGGATAGGATAGAAAATGGGATTGGATAGAGAATAGGAAACGATAGAGGATAGGATAGAGAATAGGATAGGATAGAGGATGGGATAGGATAGAGGATCACATAGGGGATTGGATAGGATAGAGGATAGGAGACGATAGAGGATGGGACAGGACAGAGGATAGGATAGGATAGAGGATAGGATAGGGGATTGGATAGGTTAGAGAATAGGATATGATAGAGGATAGGATCGGATAGAGGATAGGATGGGGGTTTGGATACGATAGAGGATAGGATAGGATAGAGGATAGGGGATTGGATAGGATAGAGGATAGGATAGGATAGAGGATAGGATAGGATAGAGGATAGGATAAAGGATAGGATAGGATAGAGGATAGGATAGGATAGAGGATAGGATAGGATAGAGGATAGGATAGGATAGAGGATAGGATAGGATAGGATAGAGGATAGGATAGGATAGAGGATAGGATAGGATAGAGGATAGGATAGGATAGAGGATAGGATAGGATAGAGGATACGATATTATAGAGGATAGGATAGGATAGAGCATAGGATAGGGGATTGGATAGGACAGAGGATAGGATAGGATAGAGGTTAACATAGGGGATTGGATAGGATAGAGGATAGGTTAGGATAGAGGATAGGATAGGATAGATGATAGGATAGGATAGGATAGAGGATAGGATAGGATAGAGGATAGGATAGGATAGAGGATAGGATAGGATAGAGGATAGGATAGGATAGAGGATATGATAGGATAGAGGATAGGATAGGATAGAGGATAGAATATGATAGAGGATACGATATTATGGAGGGTAGGATAGGATAGAGCATAGGATAGGGGATTGGATAGGACAGAGGATAGGATAGGATAGAGGTTAACATAGGGGATTGGATAGGATAGAGGATAGGATACGATAGAGGATAGGATAGGATAGACGATAGGATAGGATAGATGATAGGATAGGATAGAGGATAGGATAGGTTAGAGAATAGGATAGGATAGAGGATAGGATAGGAAAGCGGATAGGGTATGATTGGGGATAGGATAGGATAGAGGATAGGATAGGATAAGATAGAAAATGGGATAGGATAGAGTATACGGGACGATAAAGGATAGGATAGAGAATAGGATATAGGATTGGATAGGATACGATAGAGGATAGGATAGGATAGGATAGTGGATAGGATCAGATAGAGGATAGGATCGGATAGAGCATAGGATAGGGGATTGGATAGGATAGAGGATAGGATAGGATAGAGGATAGGATAGGATAGAGGATAGGGGATTGGATAGGATAGAGGATAGGATAGGATAGAGGATAGGATAGGATAGAGGATAGGATAGGATAGAAGATAGGATAGGATAGAGGATAGGATAGGATAGAGGATAGGATAGGATAGAGGATAGGATAGGATAGAGGATAGGATAGAGGATAGGATAGGATAGAGGATGGTATAGGATAGAGGATAGGATAGGATAGAGGATAGGATAGGATAGAGGATAGGATAGGATAGAGGATAGGATAGGATAGAGGATAGGATAGCGGATAGGATATGATAGAGGATAGGATAGGATAGAGGATAGGATAGGATAGAGGATAGGATAGGATAGAGGATAGGATAGGATAGAGGATAGATAGGATAGGATAGAAAATGGGATAGGATAGAGAATAGGGAACGATAGAGGATAGGATAGAGAATAGGATAGGATAGAGGATGGGATAGGATAGAGGATAACATAGGGGATTGGATAGGATAGAGGATAGGAGACGATAGAGGATGGGACAGGACAGAGGATAGGATAGGATAGAGGATAGGATAGGGGATTGGATAGGTTAGAGAATAGGATATGATAGAGGATAGGATCGGATAGAGGATAGGATAGGGGATTGGATAGGATAGAGGATAGGATAGGATAGAGGATAGGATAGGATAGAGGATAGGGTAGGATAGAGGATAGGATAGGATAGAGGATAGGATAGGTTAGAGAATAGGATAGGATAGAGGATAGGATAGGAAAGAGGATAGGATAGGATAGAGGATAGGATAGGATAGAGGATAGGATAGGATAGAGGATAGGATAGGATAGAGGATAGGATAGGATAGAGGATAGGATAGGATAGAGGATAGGATAGGATAGAGGATAGGATAGGATAGAGGATACGATATTATAGAGGATAGGATAGGATAGAGCATAGGATAGGGGATTGGATAGGACAGAGGATAGGATAGGATAGAGGTTAACATAGGGGATTGGATAGGATAGAGGATAGGATAGGATAGAGGATAGGATAGGATAGATGATAGGATAGGATAGAGGATAGGATAGGATAGAGGATAGGATAGGATAGAGGATAGGATAGGATAGAGGATATGATAGGATAGAGGATAGGATAGGATAGAGGATAGAATATGATAGAGGATACGATATTATGGAGGGTAGGATAGGATAGAGCATAGGATAGGGGATTGGATAGGACAGAGGATAGGATAGGATAGAGGTTAACATAGGGGATTGGATAGGATAGAGGATAGGATACGATAGAGGATAGGATAGGATAGAGGATAGGATAGGATAGATGATAGGATAGGATAGAGGATAGGATAGGTTAGAGAATAGGATAGGATAGAGGATAGGATAGGAAAGCGGATAGGGTATGATTGGGGATAGGATAGGATAGAGGATAGGATAGGATAAGATAGAAAATGGGATAGGATAGAGTATACGAGACGATAAAGGATAGGATAGAGAATAGGATATAGGATTGGATAGGATACGATAGAGGATAGGATAGGATAGGATAGTGGATAGGATCAGATACAGGATAGGATCGGATAGAGCATAGGATAGGGGATTGGATAGGATAGAGGATAGGATAGGATAGAGGATAGGATAGGATAGAGGATAGGGGATTGGATAGGATAGAGGATAGGATAGGATAGAGGATAGGATAGGATAGAGGATAGGATAGGATAGAGGATAGGATAGGATAGAGGATAGGATAGGATAGAGGATAGGATAGGATAGAGGATAGGATAGAGGATAGGATAGGATAGATGATAGGATAGGATAGAGGATAGGATAGGATAGAGGATAGGATAGGATAGAGGATAGGATAGCGGATAGGATATGATAGAGGATAGGATAGGATAGAGGATAGGATAGGATAGAGGATAGGATAGGATAGAGGATAGGATAGGATAGAGGATAGATAGGATAGGATAGAAAATGGGATAGGATAGAGAATAGGGAACGATAGAGGATAGGATAGAGAATAGGATAGGATAGAGGATGGGATAGGATAGAGGATAACATAGGGGATTGGATAGGATAGAGGATAGGAGACGATAGAGGATGGGACAGGACAGAGGATAGGATAGGATAGAGGATAGGATAGGGGATTGGATAGGTTAGAGAATAGGATATGATAGAGGATAGGATCGGATAGAGGATAGGATAGGGGATTGGATAGGATAGAGGATAGGATAGGATAGAGGATAGGATAGGATAGAGGATAGGGTAGGATAGAGGATAGGATAGGATAGAGGATAGGATAGGTTAGAGAATAGGATAGGATAGAGGATAGGATAGGAAAGAGGATAGGATAGGATAGAGGATAGGATAGGATAGAGGATACGATATTATAGAGGATAGAATTGGATAGAGGATAGGGGATTGGATAGGACAGAGGATAGGATAGGATAGAGGATAGGATAGGATAGAGGATAGGATAGGATAGGATAGAAAATGTAATAGGATAGAGTATACGTGACGATAGAGGATAGGATAGAGAATAGGATATAGGATTGGATAGGATACGATAGAGGATAGGATAGGATAGGATAGTGGATAGGATCAGATAGAGGATAGGATCGGATAGAGGATAGGATAGGGGATTGGATAATATAGAGGATAGGATAGGATAGAGGATAGGATAGGATAGAGGATAGGATAGGAAAGAGGATAGGATAGGATAGAGGATAGGATAGGATAGAGGATACGATATTATAGAGGATAGAATTGGATAGAGGATAGGGGATTGGATAGGACAGAGGATAGGATAGGATAGAGGATAGGATAGGATAGAGGATAGGATAGGATAGAGGATAGGATAGGAAAGAGGATAGGATAGGATAGAGGATAGGATAGGATAGAGGATAGGATAGGATAGAGGATAGGATAGGATAGAGGATAGGATAGGATAGGATAGAAAATGTAATAGGATAGAGTATACGAGACGATAGAGGATAGGATAGAGAATAGGATATAGGATTGGATAGGATACGATAGAGGATAGGATAGGATAGGATAGTGGATAGGATAGGATAGAGGATAGGATAGGATAGGATAGAAAATGTAATAGGATAGAGTATACGAGACGATAGAGGATAGGATAGAGAATAGGATATAGGATTGGATAGGATAGGATAGAGGATAGGATAGGATAGAGGATAGGATAGGATAGAGGATAGGATAGGATAGAGGATAGGATAGGATAGAGAATAGGATAGGATAGAGGATAGGATAGGTTAGAGAATAGGATAGGATAGAGGATAGGATAGGAAAGCGGATAGGGTATGATTGGGGATAGGATAGGATAGAGGATAGGATAGGATAAGATAGAAAATGGGATAGGATAGAGTATACGGGACGATAAAGGATAGGATAGAGAATAGGATATAGGATTGGATAGGATACGATAGAGGATAGGATAGGATAGGATAGTGGATAGGATCAGATAGAGGATAGGATCGGATAGAGCATGGGATAGGGGATTGGACAGGATAGAGGATAGGATAGGATAGAGGATAGGATAGGATAGAGGATAGGATAGGATAGAGGATAGGATAGGATAGAGGATAGGATAGGATAGAGGATAGGATAGGATAGAGGATAGGATAGGATAGAGGATAGGATAGGATAGAGGATAGGATAGGATAGAGGATAGGATAGGATAGGATAGAAAATGTAATAGGATAGAGTATACGAGACGATAGAGGATAGGATAGAGAATAGGATATAGGATTGGATAGGATACGATAGAGGATAGGATAGGATAGGATAATGGATAGGATAGGATAGAGGATAGGATAGGATAGGATAGAAAATGTAATAGGATAGAGTATACGAGACGATAGAGGATAGGATAGATAATAGGGTATAGGATTGGATAGGATAGGATAGAGGATAGGATAGGATAGAGGATAGGATAGGATAGAGGATAGGATAGGATAGAGGATAGGATAGGATAGAGAATAGGATAGGATAGAGGATAGGATAGGAAAGCGGATATTATATGATTGGGGATAGGATAGGATAAGATAGAAAATGGGATAGGATAGAGTATACGAGACGATAGAGGATAGGATAGAGAATAGGATATAGGATTGGATAGGATACGATAGAGGATAGGATAGGATAGGATAGTGGATAGGATCAGATAGAGGATAGGATCGGATAGAGCATAGGATAGGGGATTGGATAGGATAGAGGATAGGATAGGATAGAGGATAGGATAGGATAGAGGATAGGGGATTGGATAGGATAGAGGATAGGATAGGATAGAGGATAGGATAGGATAGAGGATAGGATAGGATAGAGGATAGGATAGGATAGAGGATAGGATAGGATAGAGGATAGGATAGGATAGAGGATAGGATAGAGGATAGGATAGGATAGAGGATAGGATAGGATAGAGGATAGGATAGGATAGAGGATAGGATAGGATAGAGGATAGGATAGCGGATAGGATATGATAGAGGATAGGATAGGATAGAGGATAGGATAGGATAGAGGATAGGATAGGATAGAGGATAGATAGGATAGGATAGAAAATGGGATAGGATAGAGAATAGGGAACGATAGAGGATAGGATAGAGAATAGGATAGGATAGAGGATGGGATAGGATAGAGGATAACATAGGGGATTGGATAGGATAGAGGATAGGAGACGATAGAGGATGGGACAGGACAGAGGATAGGATAGGATAGAGGATAGGATAGGGGATTGGATAGGTTAGAGAATAGGATATGATAGAGGATAGGATCGGATAGAGGATAGGATAGGGGATTGGATAGGATAGAGGATAGGATAGGATAGAGGATAGGATAGGATAGAGGATAGGGTAGGATAGAGGATAGGATAGGATAGAGGATAGGATAGGTTAGAGAATAGGATAGGATAGAGGATAGGATAGGAAAGAGGATAGGATAGGATAGAGGATAGGATAGGATAGAGGATACGATATTATAGAGGATAGAATTGGATAGAGGATAGGGGATTGGATAGGACAGAGGATAGGATAGGATAGAGGATAGGATAGGATAGAGGATAGGATAGGATAGGATAGAAAATGTAATAGGATAGAGTATACGTGACGATAGAGGATAGGATAGAGAATAGGATATAGGATTGGATAGGATACGATAGAGGATAGGATAGGATAGGATAGTGGATAGGATCAGATAGAGGATAGGATCGGATAGAGGATAGGATAGGGGATTGGATAGGATAGAGGATAGGATAGGATAGAGGATAGGATAGGATAGAGGATAGGATAGGAAAGAGGATAGGATAGGATAGAGGATAGGATAGGATAGAGGATACGATATTATAGAGGATAGAATTGGATAGAGGATAGGGGATTGGATAGGACAGAGGATAGGATAGGATAGAGGATAGGATAGGATAGAGGATAGGATAGGATAGAGGATAGGATAGGAAAGAGGATAGGATAGGATAGAGGATAGGATAGGATAGAGGATAGGATAGGATAGAGGATAGGATAGGATAGAGGATAGGATAGGATAGGATAGAAAATGTAATAGGATAGAGTATACGAGACGATAGAGGATAGGATAGAGAATAGGATATAGGATTGGATAGGATACGATAGAGGATAGGATAGGATAGGATAGTGGATAGGATAGGATAGAGGATAGGATAGGATAGGATAGAAAATGTAATAGGATAGAGTATACGAGACGATAGAGGATAGGATAGAGAATAGGATATAGGATTGGATAGGATAGGATAGAGGATAGGATAGGATAGAGGATAGGATAGGATAGAGGATAGGATAGGATAGAGGATAGGATAGGATAGAGAATAGGATAGGATAGAGGATAGGATAGGTTAGAGAATAGGATAGGATAGAGGATAGGATAGGAAAGCGGATAGGGTATGATTGGGGATAGGATAGGATAGAGGATAGGATAGGATAAGATAGAAAATGGGATAGGATAGAGTATACGGGACGATAAAGGATAGGATAGAGAATAGGATATAGGATTGGATAGGATACGATAGAGGATAGGATAGGATAGGATAGTGGATAGGATCAGATAGAGGATAGGATCGGATAGAGCATAGGATAGGGGATTGGATAGGATAGAGGATAGGATAGGATAGAGGATAGGATAGGATAGAGGATAGGATAGGATAGAGGATAGGATAGGATAGAGGATAGGATAGGATAGAGGATAGGATAGGATAGAGGATAGGATAGGATAGAGGATAGGATAGGATAGAGGATAGGATAGGATAGGATAGAAAATGTAATAGGATAGAGTATACGAGACGATAGAGGATAGGATAGAGAATAGGATATAGGATTGGATAGGATACGATAGAGGATAGGATAGGATAGGATAGTGGATAGGATAGGATAGAGGATAGGATAGGATAGGATAGAAAATGTAATAGGATAGAGTATACGAGACGATAGAGGATAGGATAGATAATAGGATATAGGATTGGATAGGATAGGATAGAGGATAGGATAGGATAGAGGATAGGATAGGATAGAGGATAGGATAGGATAGAGGATAGGATAGGATAGAGAATAGGATAGGATAGAGGATAGGATAGGAAAGCGGATATTATATGATTGGGGATAGGATAGGATAGAGGATAGGATAGGATAAGATAGAAAATGGGATAGGATAGAGTATACGAGACGATAGAGGATAGGATAGAGAATAGGATATAGGATTGGATAGGATACGATAGAGGATAGGATAGGATAGGATAGTGGATAGGATCAGATAGAGGATAGGATCGGATAGAGCATAGGATAGGGGATTGGATAGGATAGAGGATAGGATAGGATAGAGGATAGGATAGGATAGAGGATAGGATAGGATAGAGGATAGGATAGGATAGAGGATAGGATAGGATAGAGGATAGGATAGGATAGAGGATAGGATAGGATAGAGGATAGGATAGGATAGAAAATGGGATAGGATAGAGTATACGAGACGATAGAGGATAGGATAGAGAATAGGATATAGGATTGGATAGGATACGATAGAGGATAGGATAGGATAGGATAGTGGATAGGATCAGATAGAGGATAGGATCGGATAGAGGATAGGATAGGGGATTGGATAGGATAGAGGATAGGATAGGATAGAGGATAGGATAGGATAGAGGATAGGGTAGGATAGAGGATAGGATAGGATAGAGGATAGGATAGGTTAGAGAATAGGATAGGATAGGATAGAGGATAGGATAGGGTAGAGGATAGGATAGGAAAGAGGATAGGATAGGATAGAGGATAGGATAGGATAGAGGATAGGATAGGATAGGATAGAGGATAGGATAGGATAGAGGATAGGATAGGATAGAGGATAGGATAGGATAGACGATAGGATAGGATAGAGGATAGGATAGGATAGAGGATAGGATAGGATAGGATAGAAAATGTAATAGGATAGAGTATACGAGACGATAGAGGATAGGATAGAGAATAGGATATAGGATTGGATAGGATACGATAGAGGATAGGATAGGATAGGATAGTGGATAGGATCAGATAGAGGATAGGATCGGATAGAGGATAGGATAGGGGATTGGATAGGATAGAGGATGGAATATGATAGAGGATAGGATAGGATAGAGCATAGGATAGGATAGAGGATAGGATAGGATAGTGGATAGGATAGGTTAGAGAATAGGATAGGATAGAGGATAGGATAGGAAAGCGGATAGGATATGATTGGGGATAGGATAGGATAGAGGATAGGATAGGATAGGATAGAAAATGGGATAGGATAGAGTATACGAGACGATAGAGGATAGGATAGAGAATAGGATATAGGATTGGATAGGATAGGATAGAGGTTAGGATAGGTTAGAGAATAGGATAGGATAGAGGATAGGATAGGAAAGCGGATAGGATATGATTGGGGATAGGATAGGATAGAGGATAGGATACGATAAGATAGAAAATGGGATAGGATAGAGTATACGAGACGATAGAGGATAGGATAGAGAATAGGATATAGGATTGGATAGGATACGATAGAGGATAGGATAGGATAGGATAGTGGATAGGATCAGATAGAGGATAGGATCGGATAGAGCATAGGATATGGGATTGGATAGGATAGAGGATAGGATAGGATAGAGGATAGGGGATTGGATAGGATAGAGGATAGGATAGGATAGAGGATAGGATAGGATAGGATAGGATAGAAGATAGGATAGGATAGAGGATAGGATAGGATAGAGGATAGGATAGGATAGGATAGAGGATAGGATAGGATACAGGATAGGATAGGATAGAGGATAGGATAGGATAGAGAATAGGATAGGATAGAGGATAGGATAGGAAAGCGGATATTATATGATTGGGGGTAGGATAGGATAGAGGATAGGATAGAGGATAGGATAGGATAGAGGATAGGATAGGATAGAGGATAGGATAGGATAGAGGATAGAATAGGGGATTTGATAGGATAGGATAGGATAGAAAATGGGATAGGATAGAGTATACGAGACGATAGAGGATAGGATAGAGAATAGGATATAGGATTGGATAGGATACGATAGAGGATAGGATAGGATAGGATAGTGGATAGGATCAGATAGAGGATAGGATCGGATAGAGGATAGGATAGGGGATTGGATAGGATAGAGGATAGGATAGGATAGAGGATACGATAGGATAGAGGATAGGGTAGGATAGAGGATAGGATAGGATAGAGGATAGGATAGGTTAGAGAATAGTATAGGATAGAGGATAGGATAGGGAAGCGGATAGGATATGATAGGGGATAGGATAGGATAGAGGATAGAATAGGGGATTTGATAGGATAGGATAGGATAGAAAATGGGATAGGATAGAGTATACGAGACGATAGAGGATAGGATAGAGAATAGGATATAGGATTGGATAGGATACGATAGAGGATAGGATAGGATAGGATAGTGGATAGGATCAGATAGAGGATAGGATCGGATAGAGGATAGGATAGGGGATTGGATAGGATAGAGGATAGGATAGGATAGAGGATAGGATAGGATAGAGGATAGGGTAGGATAGAGGATAGGATAGGATAGAGGATAGGATAGGTTAGAGAATAGGATAGGATAGGATAGAGGATAGGATAGGGTAGAGGATAGGATAGGAAAGAGGATAGGATAGGATAGAGGATAGGATAGGATAGAGGATAGGATAGGATAGGATAGAGGATAGGATAGGATAGAGGATAGGATAGGATAGAGGATAGGATAGGATAGAGGATAGGATAGGATAGAGGATAGGATAGGATAGGATAGAAAATGTAATAGGATAGAGTATACGAGACGATAGAGGATAGGATAGAGAATAGGATATAGGATTGGATAGGATACGATATAGGATAGGATAGGATAGGATAGTGGATAGGATCAGATAGAGGATAGGATCGGATAGAGGATAGGATAGGGGATTGGATAGGATAGAGGATGGAATATGATAGAGGATAGGATAGGATAGAGCATAGGATAGGATAGAGGATAGGATAGGATAGTGGATAGGATAGGTTAGAGAATAGGATAGGATAGAGGATAGGATAGGAAAGCGGATAGGATATGATTGGGGATAGGATAGGATAGAGGATAGGATAGGATAGGATAGAAAATGGGATAGGATAGAGTATACGAGACGATAGAGGATAGGATAGAGAATAGGATATAGGATTGGATAGGATAGGATAGAGGTTAGGATAGGTTAGAGAATAGGATAGGATAGAGGATAGGATAGGAAAGCGGATAGGATATGATTGGGGATAGGATAGGATAGAGGATAGGATACGATAAGATAGAAAATGGGATAGGATAGAGTATACGAGACGATAGAGGATAGGATAGAGAATAGGATATAGGATTGGATAGGATACGATAGAGGATAGGATAGGATAGGATAGTGGATAGGATCAGATAGAGGATAGGATCGGATAGAGCATAGGATATGGGATTGGATAGGATAGAGGATAGGATAGGATAGAGGATAGGGGATTGGATAGGATAGAGGATAGGATAGGATAGAGGATAGGATAGGATAGGATAGGATAGAAGATAGGATAGGATAGAGGATAGGATAGGATAGAGGATAGGATAGGATAGGATAGAGGATAGGATAGGATACAGGATAGGATAGGATAGAGGATAGGATAGGATAGAGAATAGGATAGGATAGAGGATAGGATAGGAAAGCGGATATTATATGATTGGGGGTAGGATAGGATAGAGGATAGGATAGAGGATAGGATAGGATAGAGGATAGGATAGGATAGAGGATAGGATAGGATAGAGGATAGGATAGGATAGGATAGAGGATAGGATAGGATAGAGGATAGGATAGGATAGAGGATAGGATAGGATAGAGGATAGGATAGGATAGAGAATAGGATATTATAGAGGATACGATAGGAAAGCGGATATTATATGATTGGGGATAGGATAGGATAGAGGATAGGATAGGATAAGATAGAAAATGGGATAGGATAGAGTATACGAGACGATAGAGGATACGATAGAGAATAGGATATAGGATTGGATAGGATACGATAGAGGATAGGATAGGATAGGATAGTGGATAGGATCAGATAGAGGATAGGATCGGATAGAGCATAGGATAGGGGATTGGATAGGATAGAGGATAATATAGGATAGAGGATAGGGGATTGGATAGGATAGAGGATAGGATAGGATAGAGGATAGGATTGGATAGGATAGAGGATAGGATAGGATAGGATAGTGGATAGGATCAGATAGAGGATAGGATCGGATAGAGGATAGGATAGGGGATTGGATAGGATAGAGGATGGAATATGATAGAGGTTACGATATTATAGAGGATAGGATAGGATAGAGCATAGGATAGGATAGAGGATAGGATAGGATAGAGGATAGGATAGGTTAGAGAATAGGATAGGATAGAGGATAGGATAGGAAAGCGGATAGGATATGATTGGGGATAGGATAGGATAGAGGATAGGATAGGATAGGATAGAAAATGGGATAGGATAGAGTATACGAGACGATAGAGGATAGGATAGAGAATAGGATATAGGATTGGATAGGATAGGATAGAGGATAGGATAGGTTAGAGAATAGGATAGGATAGAGGATAGGATAGGAAAGCGGATAGGATATGATTGGGGATAGGATAGGATAGAGGATAGGATACGATAAGATAGAAAATGGGATAGGATAGAGTATACGAGACGATAGAGGATAGGATAGAGAATAGGATATAGGATTGGATAGGATACGATAGAGGATAGGATAGGATAGGATAGTGGATAGGATCAGATAGAGGATAGGATCGGATACAGCATAGGATAGGGGATTGGATAGGATAGAGGATAGGATAGGATAGAGGATAGGATAGGATAGAGGATAGGATAGGATAGAGGATAGGGGATTGGATAGGATAGAGGATAGGATGGGATAGAGGATAGGATAGGATAGGATAGGATAGGATAGAGGATAGGATAGGATAGAGGATAGGATAGGATAGAGGATAGGATAGGATAGAGGATAGGATAGGATAGAGGATAGGATAGGATAGAGGATAGGATAGGATAGAGGATAGGATAGGATAGAGGATAGGATAGGATGGAGGATAGAATAGGATAGAGGATAGGATAGGATAGAGGATAGGATAGGATAGAGAATAGGATAGGATAGAGGATAGGATAGGAAAGCGGATATTATATGATTGGGGATAGGATAGGATAGAGGATAGGATAGGATAAGATAGAAAATGGGATAGGATAGAGTATACGAGACGATAGAGGATAGGATAGAGAATAGGATATAGGATTGGATAGGATACGATAGAGGATAGGATAGGATAGGATAGTGGATAGGATCAGATAGAGGATAGGATCGGATAGAGCATAGGATAGGGGATTGGATAGGATAGAGGATAGGATAGGATAGAGGATAGGATAGGATAGAGGATAGGATAGGATAGAGGATAGGATAGAGGATAGGATAGGATAGAGGATAGGATAGGATAGAGAATAGGATAGGATAGAGGATAGGATAGGATAGAGGATAGGATAGGATAGGATAGAGGATAGGATAGGATAGAGGATAGGATAGGATAGGATAGAGGATAGGATAGGATAGAGGATAGGATAGGATAGAGAATAGGATAGGATAGAGGATAGGATACGAAAGCGGATATTATATGATTGGGGATAGGATAGGATAGAGGATAGGATAGAGGATAGGATAGGATAGAGGATAGGATAGGATAGAGGATAGGATAGGATAGAGGATAGGATAGGATAGGATAGAGAATAGGATAGGATACAGGATAGGATAGGATAGAGAATAGGATATTATAGAGGATAGGATAGGAAAGCGGATATTATATGATTGGGGATAGGATAGGATAGAGGATAGGATAGGATAAGATAGAAAATGGGATAGGATAGAGTATACGAGACGATAGAGGATAGGATAGAGAAGAGGATATAGGATTGGATAGGATACGATAGAGGATAGGATAGGATAGGATAGTGGATAGGATCAGATAGAGGATAGGATCGGATAGAGCAGAGGATAGGGGATTGGAGAGGATAGAGGATAGGATAGGATAGAGGATAGGGGATTGGATAGGATAGAGGATAGGATAGGATAGAGGATAGGATAGGATAGAGGATAGGATTGGATAGGATAGAGGATAGGATAGAGGATAGGATAGGATAGAGGATAGGATTGGATAGAGGATACGATATTATAGAGGATAGAATAGGGTAGAGGATAGGGGATTGGATAGGATAGAGGATAGGATAGGATAGAGGATAGGATATGATAGAGGATAGGATAGGATAGAGGATAGGATAGGATAGAGGATAGGATAGGATAGAGGATAGGATAGGATAGAGGATAGGATAGGATAGAGGATAGGATAGGATAGAGGATATGATAGGATAGAGGATAGGATAGGATACAGGATAGGATAGGATAGAGGATAGGATAGGATAGAGGATAGGATAGGATAGGATAGAGGATAGAATATGATAGAGGATACGATATTATAGAGGATAGGATAGGATAGAGCATGGGATAGGGGATTGGATAGGACAGAGGATAGGATAGGATAGAGGTTAACATAGGGGATTGGATAGGATAGAGGATAGGATACGATAGAGGATAGGATAGGATAGAGGATAGGATACGATAGAGGATAGGATAGGATAGAGGATAGGGTAGGATAGAGGATAGGATAGGATAGAGGATAGGATAGGATTGAGGGTAGGATAGGATAGTGGATAGGATAGGATAGAGGATAGAATAGGATAGAGGATAGGGGATTGGATAAGATAGAGGATAGGATAGGATAGAGGATAGGATAAGATAGAGGATAGGATAGGATAGAGGATAGGATAGGATAGAGGATAGGATAGGATAGAGGATAGGATAGGATAGAGGATAGGATAGCGGATAGGATATGATAGAGGATAGGATAGGATAGAGGATAGGATAGGATAGAGGATAGATAGGATAGGATAGAAAATGCGATAGGATAGAGAATAGGAAAAGATAGAGGATAGGATAGAGAATAGGATAGGATAGAGGATGGGATAGGATAGAGGATAACATAGGGGATTGGAAAGGATAGAGGATAGGAGACGATAGAGGATGGGACAGGACAGAGGATAGGATAGGATAGAGGATAGGATAGGGGATTGGATAGGTTAGAGAATAGGATATGATAGAGGATAGGATAGGATAGAGGATAGGATGGGGGATTGGATACGATAGAGGATAGGATAGGATAGAGGATAGGATAGGATAGAGGATAGGATAGGATAGAGGATAGGATAGGATAGAGGATAGGATAGGATAGAGGATAGGATAGGATAGAGGATAGGATACGATAGAGGATAGGATAGGATATAGGATTGGGTAGGATATAGGATAGGATAGGATAGAGGATAGGATAGGATAGAGGATAGGATAGGATAGAGGATAGGATAGGATAGAGGATAGGATAGGATAGAGGATAGGATAGGATAGAGGATAGGATAGGATAGAGGATGGAATATGATAGTGGATACGATATTATAGAGGATAGGATTGGATAGAGCATAGGATAGGTTAGAGGATAGGATAGGTTAGAGAATAGTGAAGGATAGAGGATAGGATAGGAAAGCGGATAGGATATGATAGGGGATAGGATAGGATAGAGGATAGGACAGGGGATTGGATAGGATAGGATAGGATAGAAAATGGGATAGGATAGAGTATACGAGACGATAGAGGATAGGATAGAGAATAGGATATAGGATTGGATAGGATATGATAGAGGATAGGATAGGATAGGATAGTGGATAGGATCATATAGAGGATAGGATCAGTTAGAGGATAGGATAGAGTATGGGATAGGATAGAGGATAACATAGGGGATTGGATAGGATAGAGGATAGGAGACGATAGAAGATAGGATAGGATAGAGGATACGATATTATAAAGGATAGGATAGGATAGAGGATAGGATAGGATAGAGGATAGGATAGGATAGAGGATAGGATAGAGGATAGGATAGGATAGAGGATAGGATATTATAGAGGATAGGATAGGATAGAGGATAGGATAGGATAGAGGATAGGATAGGATTGAGGGTAGGATAGGATAGTGGATAGGATAGGATAGAGGATACGATATTATAGAGGATAGAATAGGATAGAGGATAGGGGATTGGATAGGATAGAGTATAGGATAGGATAGAGTATAGGATAGGATAGAGGATAGGATAGGATAGAGGATAGGATAGGATAGAGGATAGGATATGATAGAGGATTGGATAGGATAGAGGATAGGATAGGATAGAGGATAGGATAGGATAGAGGATTGGATAGGATAGAGGATAGGAGACGATAGAGGTTGGGATAGGATAGAGGATAGGATAGGATAGAGGATAGGATAGGATAGAGAATAGGATAGGATAGAGGATAGGATTGGATAGAGGATAGGATAGGATAGAGGATAGGATAGATTAGAGAATAGGATAGGATAGAGGGTAGGATGGGATAGAGAATAGGGTAGGTTAGAGAATAGTATAGAATAGAGAATAGGATATAGGATTGGATAGGATACGATAGAGGATAGGATAGGATAGGATAGTGGATAGGATCAGATATAGGATAGGATCGGATAGAGGATAGGATAGGGGATTGGATAGGATGGAGGATAGGATAGGTTAGGGGATTTGATAGGATAGAGGATAGGATAGGATAGAGGATAGGATAGGATAGAGGATAGGGTAGGATAGAGGATAGGATAGGATAGAGGATAGGATAGGTTAGAGGATAGGATAGGTTAGAGGATAGGATAGGATAGAGGATAGAATATGATAGAGGATACGATATTATAGAGGATAGGATAGGATAGAGCATAGGATAGGATAGAGATAGGATAGGTTAGAGAATAGTATAGGATAGAGGATAGGATAGGAAAGCGGATAGGATATGATAGGGGATAGGATAGGATAGAGGATAAGATAGGGGATTGGATAGGATAGAGGATAGGATAGGATAGAGGATAGGATAGGATAGAGGATAGGGTAGGATAGAGGATAGGATAGGATAGAGGATAGGATAGGTTGGAGAATAGTATAGGATAGGATAGCGGATAGGATATGATAGAGGATAGGATAGGATAGAGGATAGGATAGGATAGAGGATAGGATAGGATAGAGGATAGGATAGGATAGAGGATAGGATAGGATAGAGGATTGGATAGGATAGAGGATAGGAGACGATAGAGGTTGGGATAGGATAGAGGATAGGATAGGATAGAGGATAGGATAGGATAGGATAGAGGATAGGATAGGATAGAGGATAGAATAGGATAGAGGATAGGATAGATTAGAGAATAGGATAGGATAGAGGGTAGGATGGGATAGAGGATAGAATAGGATAGAGGATAGGATAGGATAGAGGATAGGATAGGATAGAGGATAGGATAGGATAGAGGATAGGATAGCAGATAGGATATGATAGAGGATAGGATAGGATAGAGGATAGGATAGGATAGAGGATAGGATAGGATAGAGGATAGATAGGATAGGATAGAAAATGGGATAAGATAGAGAATAGGAAACGATAGAGGATAGGATAGAGAATAGGATAGGATAGAGGGTGGGATAGGATAGAGGATAACATAGGGGATTGGATAGGATAGAGGATAGGAGACGATAGAGGATGGGACAGGACAGAGGATAGGATAGGATAGAGGATAGGATAGGGGATTGGATAGGTTAGAGAATAGGATATGATAGAGGATAGGATCGGATAGAGGATAGGATGGGGGATTGGATACGATAGAGGATAGGATAGGATAGAGGATAGGATAGGATAGAGGATAGGATAGGATAGAGGATAGGATAGGATAGAGGGTAGGATAGGATAGAGGATAGGATAGAGGATAGGATAGGATAGAGGATAGGATAGGATAGAGAATAGGATAGGATAGAGGATAGGATAGGATAGAGGATAGGATAGGATAGGATAGAGGATAGGATAGAGGATAGGATAGGATAGAGGATAGGATAGGATAGAGGATAGGATAGGATAGAGAATAGGATAGGATAGAGGATAGGATAGGAAAGCGGATATTATATGATTGGGGATAGGATAGGATAGAGGATAGGATAGAGGATAGGATAGGATAGAGGATAGGATAGGATAGAGGATAGGATAGGATAGAGGGTAGGATAGGATAGAGGATAGGATAGGACAGAGGATAGGATAGGATAGGATAGAGGATAGGATAGGATAGAGGATAGGATAGGATAGAGGATAGGATAGGATAGAGAATAGGATATTATAGAGGATAGGATAGGAAAGCGGATATTATATGATTGGGGATAGGATAGGATAGAGGATAGGATAGGATAAGATAGAAAATGGGATAGGATAGAGTATACGAGACGATAGAGGATACGATAGAGAATAGGATATAGGATTGGATAGGATACGATAGAGGATAGGATAGGATAGGATAGTGGATAGGATCAGATAGAGGATAGGATCGGATAGAGCATAGGATAGGGGATTGGATAGGATAGAGGATAGGATAGGATAGAGGATAGGGGATTGGATAGGATAGAGGATAGGATAGGATAGAGGATAGGATAGGATAGAGGATAGGATTGGATAGGATAGAGGATAGGATAGGATAGGATAGTGGATAGGATCAGATAGAGGATAGGATCGGATAGAGGATAGGATAGGGGATTGGATAGGATAGAGGATGGAATATGATAGAGGTTACGATATTATAGAGGATAGGATAGGATAGAGCATAGGATAGGATAGAGGATAGGATAGGATAGAGGATAGGGTAGGTTAGAGAATAGGATAGGATAGAGGACAGGATAGGAAAGCGGATAGGATATGATTGGGGATAGGATAGGATAGAGGATAGGATAGGATAGGATAGAAAATGGGATAGGATAGAGTATACGAGACGATAGAGGATAGGATAGAGAATAGGATATAGGATTGGATAGGATAGGATAGAGGATAGGATAGGATAGGATAGTGGATAGGATCAGATAGAGGATAGGATCGGATAGAGCATAGGATAGGGGATTGGATAGGATAGAGGATAGGATAGGATAGAGGATAGGGGATTGGATAGGATAGAGGATAGGATAGGATAGAGGATAGGATAGGATAGAGGATAGGATTGGATAGGATAGAGGATAGGATAGGATAGGATAGTGGATAGGATCAGATAGAGGATAGGATCGGATAGAGGATAGGATAGGGGATTGGATAGGATAGAGGATGGAATATGATAGAGGTTACGATATTATAGAGGATAGGATAGGATAGAGCATAGGATAGGATAGAGGATAGGATAGGATAGAGGATAGGATAGGTTAGAGAATAGGATAGGATAGAGGACAGGATAGGAAAGCGGATAGGATATGATTGGGGATAGGATAGGATAGAGGATAGGATACGATAAGATAGAAAATGGGATAGGATAGAGTATACGAGACGATAGAGGATAGGATAGAGAATAGGATATAGGATTGGATAGGATACGATAGAGGATAGGATAGGATAGGATAGTGGATAGGATCAGATAGAGGATAGGATCGGATAGAGCATAGGATAGGGGATTGGATAGGATAGAGGATAGGATAGGATAGAGGATAGGGGATTGGATAGGATAGAGGATAGGATAGGATAGAGGATAGGATAGGATAGAGGATAGGATTGGATAGGATAGAGGATAGGATAGGATAGGATAGTGGATAGGATCAGATAGAGGATAGGATCGGATAGAGGATAGGATAGGGGATTGGATAGGATAGAGGATGGAATATGATAGAGGTTACGATATTATAGAGGATAGGATAGGATAGAGCATAGGATAGGATAGAGGATAGGATAGGATAGAGGATAGGATAGGTTAGAGAATAGGATAGGATAGAGGACAGGATAGGAAAGCGGATAGGATATGATTGGGGATAGGATAGGATAGAGGATAGGATAGGATAGGATAGAAAATGGGATAGGATAGAGTATACGAGACGATAGAGGATAGGATAGAGAATAGGATATAGGATTGGATAGGATAGGATAGAGGATAGGATAGGATAGGATAGTGGATAGGATCAGATAGAGGATAGGATCGGATAGAGCATAGGATAGGGGATTGGATAGGATAGAGGATAGGATAGGATAGAGGATAGGGGATTGGATAGGATAGAGGATAGGATAGGATAGAGGATAGGATAGGATAGAGGATAGGATTGGATAGGATAGAGGATAGGATAGGATAGGATAGTGGATAGGATCAGATAGAGGATAGGATCGGATAGAGGATAGGATAGGGGATTGGATAGGATAGAGGATGGAATATGATAGAGGTTACGATATTATAGAGGATAGGATAGGATAGAGCATAGGATAGGATAGAGGATAGGATAGGATAGAGGATAGGATAGGTTAGAGAATAGGATAGGATAGAGGACAGGATAGGAAAGCGGATAGGATATGATTGGGGATAGGATAGGATAGAGGATAGGATAGGATAGGATAGAAAATGGGATAGGATAGAGTATACGAGACGATAGAGGATAGGATAGAGAATAGGATATAGGATTGGATAGGATAGGATAGAGGATAGGATAGGTTAGAGAATAGGATAGGATAGAGGATAGGATAGGAAAGCGGATAGGATATGATTGGGGATAGGATAGGATAGAGGATAGGATACGATAAGATAGAAAATGGGATAGGATAGAGTATACGAGACGATAGAGGATAGGATAGAGAATAGGATATAGGATTGGATAGGATACGATAGAGGATAGGATAGGATAGGATAGTGGATAGGATCAGATAGAGGATAGGATCGGATAGAGCATAGGATAGGGGATTGGATAGGATAGAGGATAGGATAGGATAGAGGATAGGATAGGATAGAGGATAGGATAGGATAGGATAGAGGATAGGATAGGATAGAGGATAGGATAGGATAGAGGATAGGATAGGATAGGATAGAGGATAGGATAGAGGATAGGATAGAGGATAGGATAGGATAAAGGATAGGATAGGTTAGAGAATAGTATAGGATAGAGGATAGGATAGGAAAGCGGATAGGATATGATAGATGATAGGATAGGATAGAGGATAGGATAGGGGATTGAATAGGATAGAGGATAGGATAGGATAGAGGATAGGATAGGTAAGAGAATAGGATAGGATAGAGGATATTATAGGATAGAGGATAGGATAGGATAGAGGATAGGATAGGATAGAGGATAGGATAGGTTAGAGAATAGGATAGGATAGAGGATATTATAGGATAGAGGATAGGATAGGATAGAGGATAGGATAGGATAGAGGATTGGATAGGATAGATGATAGGAGACGATAGAGGTTGGGATAGGATAGAGGATAGGATAGGATAGAGGATAGGATAGGATAGAGGTTAACATAGGGGATTGGATAGGATAGAGGATAGGATACGATAGAGGATAGGATAGGATATAGGATAGGGTAGGATAGAGGATAGGATAGGATAGAGGATAGGATAGGATAGAGGATAGAATAGGATAGAGGATAGGATAGGATAGAGGATGGAATATGATAGAGGATACGATATTATAGAGGATAGGATAGGATAGAGCATAGGATAGTATAGAGGATAGGATAGGTTAGAGAATAGTATAGGATAGAGGATAGGATAGGAAAGCGGATAGGACATGATAGGGGATAGGATAGGATAGAGGATATGATAGGGGATTGGATAGGATAGGATAGGATAGAAAATGGGATAGGATAGAGTATACGAGACGATAGAGGATAGGATAGAGAATAGGATATAGGATTGGATAGGATACGATAGAGGATAGGGTAGGATGGGATAGTGGATAGGTTCAGATAGAGGATAGGAAGGATAGAGGATAGGATAGGGGATTGGATAGGATAGAGGATAGGATAGGATAGAGGATAGGATAGGATAGAGGATAGGATAGGATAGAGGATAGGATAGGATAGAGGATTGGATAGGATAGATGATAGGAGACGATAGAGGTTGGGATAGGATAGAGGATAGGATAGGATAGAGGATAGGTTAGGATAGAGGTTAACATAGGGGATTGGATAGGATAGAGGATAGGATACGATAGAGGATAGGATAGGATATAGGATAGGGTAGGATAGAGGATAGGATAGGATAGAGGATAGGATAGGATAGAGGATAGGATAGGATAGAGGATAGGATAGGATAGAGGATAGGATAGGATAGAGGATGGAATATGATAGAGGATACGATATTATAGAGGATAGGATAGGATAGAGCATAGGATAGGATAGAGGATAGGATAGGTTAGAGAATAGTATAGGATAGAGGATAGGATAGGAAAGCGGATAGGATATGATAAGGGATAGGATAGGATAGAGGATATGATAGGGGATTGGATAGGATAGGATAGGATAGAAAATGGGATAGGATAGAGTATACGAGACGATAGAGGATAGGATAGAGAATAGGATATAGGATTGGATAGGATACGATAGAGGATAGGATAGGATGGGATAGTGGATAGGATCAGATAGAGGATAGGAAGGATAGAGGATAGGATAGGGGATTGGATAGGATAGAGGATAGGATAGGATAGAGGATAGGATAGGATAGAGGATAGGGTAGGATAGAGGATAGGATAGGTTAGAGAATAGGATAGGATAGAGCATAGGATAGGATAGAGGATAGGATAGGTTAGAGAATAGTATAGGATAGAGGATAGGATAGGAAAGCGGATAGGATATGATAGGGGATAGGATAGGATAGAGGATATGATAGGGGATTGGATAGGATAGGATAGGATAGAAAATGGGATAGGATAGAGTATACGAGACGATAGAGGATAGGATAGAGAATAGGATATAGGATTGGATAGGATACGATAGAGGATAGGATAGGATGGGATAGTGGATAGGATCAGATAGAGGATAGGAAGGATAGAGGATAGGATAGGGGATTGGATAGGATAGAGGATAGGATAGGATAGAGGATAGGATAGGATAGAGGATAGGGTAGGATAGAGGATAGGATAGGTTAGAGAATAGGATAGGATAGAGGATAGGATAGGATAGAGGATAGGATAGGGTAGAGGATAGGATAGGATAGGATAGAGGATAGGATAGGATAGAGTATAGGATAGGATAGAGGATAGGATAGGATAGAGGATAGGATAGGATAGAGGTAGGATAGGATAGAGGATTGGATAGGATAGAGGATAGGAGACGATAGAGGTTGGGATAGGCTAGAGGATAGGATAGGATAGAGGATAGGATAGGATAGAGGATAGGATAGGATAGAGGATGGAATATGATAGAGGATACGATATTATAGAGGATAGGATAGGATAGAGCATAGGATAGGATAGAGGATAGGATAGGTTAGAGAATAGTATAGGATAGAGGATAGGCTAGGAAAGCGGATAGGATATGATAGGGGATAGGATAGGATAGAGGATAGGATAGGTTAGAGAATAGTATAGGATAGAGGATAGGATAGGATAGCGGATAGGATATGATAGAGGATAGGATAGGATAGAGGATAGGATAGGATAGAGGATAGGATAGGATAGAGGATAGGATAGGATAGAGGATAGGATAGGATAGAGGATGGAATATGATAGAGGATACGATATTATAGAGGATAGGATAGGATAGAGCATAGGATAGGATAGAGGTTAGGATAGGTTAGAGAATAGTATAGGATGGAGGATAGGATAGGAAAGCGGATAGGATATGATAGGGGATAGGATAGGATAAAGGATAGGATAGGTTAGAGAATAGTATAGGATAGAGGATAGGATAGGATAGCGGATAGGATATGATAGAGGATAGGATAGGATAGAGGATAGGATAGGATAGGGTAGAAAATGGGATAGGATAGAGTACAGGAGACGATAGAGGATAGGATAGAGAATAGGATAGGATAGAGGATGGGATAGGATAGAGGATAATATAGGGGATTGGATAGGATAGAGAATAGGAGACGATAGAAGATAGGATAGGATAGAGGATACGATATTATAAAGGATAGGATAGGATAGAGGATAGGATAGGATAGAGGATAGGATAGGTTAGAGAATAGTATAGGATAGAGGATAGGATAGGAAAGCGGATAGGATATGATAGGGGATAGGATAGGATAGAGGATAGGATAGGTTAGAGAATAGTATAGGATAGAGGATAGGATAGGATAGAGGATAGGATAGGATAGAGGATAGGATAGGATAGGATAGAGAATAGGATAGGATAGAGGATAGGATAGGATAGAGTATAGGATAGGATAGAGGATAGGATAGGATAGAGGATAGGATAGGATAGAGGATAGGATAGGATAGAGGATAGGATAGGTTAGAGAATAGTATAGGATAGAGGATAGGATAGGAAAGCGGATAGGATATGATAAGGGATAGGATGGGAAAGAGGATAGGATAGGGGATTGGATAGGATAGGATAGGATAGAAAATGGGATAGGATAGAGTATACGAGACGATAGAGGATAGGATAGAGAATAGGATATAGGATTGGATAGGATACGGTAGAGGATAGGATAGGATAGGATAGTGGATAGGATCAGATAGAGGATAGGATCGGATAGAGGATAGGATAGGGGATTGGATAGGATAGAGGATAGGATAGGATAGAGGATAGGATAGGATAGAGGATAGGGTAGGATAGAGGATAGGATAGGATAGAGGATAGGATAGGTTAGAGAATAGGATAGGATAGAGGATAGGATAGGATAGAGGATAGGATAGGATAGAGGATAGGATAGGATAGAGGATTGGATAGGATAGAGGATAGGAGACGATAGAGGTTGCGATAGGATAGAGGATAGGATAGGATAGAGGATAGGATAGGATAGAGGTTAACATAGGGGATTGGATAGGATAGAGGATAGGATACGATAGAGGATAGGATACGATAGAGGATAGGGTAGGATAGAGGATAGGATAGGATAGAGGATAGGATAGGATTGAGGGTAGGATAGGATAGTGGATAGGATAGGATAGAGGATACGATATTATAGAGGATAGAATAGGATAGAGGATAGGGGATTGGATAGGATAGAGGATAGGATAGGATAGAGGATAGGATAGGATAGAGGATAGGATAGGATAGAGGATAGGATAGATTAGAGAATAGCATAGGATAGATGGTAGGATGGGATAGAGGATAGGATAGGTTAGAGAATAGTATAGGATAGAGAATAGGATATAGGATTGGATAGGATACGATAGAGGATAGGATAGGATAGGGTAGTGGATACTATCAGATAAAGCATAGGATCGGATAGAGGATAGGATAGAGGATACGATATTATAAAGGATAAGATAGGATAGAGGATAGGATAGAGGATAGGATAGGATAGAGGATAGGATAGGATAGAGGATAGGATATTATAGAGGATAGGATAGGATAGAGGATAGGATAGGTTAGAGGATAGGATAGGATAGAGGATAGGATAGGATAGAGGATAGGATAGGTTAGAGAATAGGATAGGATAGAGGATAGGATAGGAAAGCGGATAGGATATGATTGGGGATAGGATAGGATAGAGGATAGGATAGGATAAGATAGAAATTGGAATAGGATAGAGTATACGAGACGATAGAGGATAGGATAGAGAATAGGATATAGGATTTGATAGGATACGATAGATGATAGGATAGGATAGGATAGTGGATAGGATCAGATAGAGGATAGGATCGGATAGAGCATAGGATAGGGGATTGGATAGGATAGAGCATAGGATAGGATAGAGGATAGGATAGGATAGAGGATAGGATAGGATAGAGGATAGGGGATTGGATAGGATAGAGGATAGGATAGGATAGTGGATAGGATAGGATAGAGGATAGGATAGGATAGAGGATAGGATAGGATAGAGGATAGGATAGGATAGAGGATAGGATAGGATAGAGGATAGGATAGAGGATAGGATAGGATAGAGGATAGGATTGGATAGAGGATAGGATAGGATAGAGGATAGGATTGGATAGAGGATAGGATAGGATAGAGGATAGGATAGGATAGAGGATAGGATAGGATAGAAGATAGGATAGGATAGTGGATAGGATAGGATAGAGGATAGAATATGATAGAGGATACGATATTATAGAGGATAGGATAGGATAGAGCATAGGATAGGGGATTGGATAGGACAGAGGATAGGATAGGATAGAGGTTAACATAGGGGATTGGATAGGATAGAGGATAGGATACGATAGAGGATAGGATAGGATAGAGGATATGGTAGGATAGAGGATAGGATAGGATAGAGGATAGGATAGGATTGTGGGTAGGATATTATAGAGGATAGGATTGGATAGAGGATACGATATTATAGAGGATAGAATAGGATAGAGGATAGGGGATTGGATAGGATAGAGGATAGGATAGGATAGAGGATAGGATAGGATAGAGGATAGGATAGGATAGAGGATAGGATAGGATAGAGGTTAGGATAGGATAGAGGATAGGATAGGATACAGGATAGGATAGGATAGAGGATAGGATAGGATAGAGGATAGGATAGGATAGAGGATAGGATAGGATAGAGGATAGAATATGATAGAGGATACGATATTATGGGGGATAGGATAGGATAGAGCATAGGATAGGGGATTGGATAGGACAGAGGATAGGATAGGATAGAGGATAGGATAGGATAGAGGATAGGATAGGGTAGAGGATAGGATAGGATAGAGGATAGGATAGGTTAGAGAATAGGATAGGATAGAGGATAGGATAGGATAGAGGATAGGATATGATTGGGGATAGGATAGGATAGAGGATAGGATAGGATAGGATAGAAAATGTAATAGGATAGAGTATACGAGACGATAGAGGATAGGATAGAGAATAGGATATAGAATTGGATAGGATACGATAGAGGATTGGATAGGATAGGATAGTGGATAGGATCAGATAGAGGATAGGATCGGATAGAGGATAGGATAGGGGATTGGATAGGATAGAGGATAGGATAGGGGATTGGATAGGATAGAGGATGGAATATGATAGAGGATACGATATTATAGAGGATAGGATAGGATAGAGGATAGGATACGATAGAGGATAGGATAGGATAGAGGATAGGATAGGATAGAGGTTAGAGGATAGGATAGAAAATGTAATAGGATAGAGTATACGAGACGATAGAGGATAGGATAGAGAATAGGATATAGGATTGGATAGGATACGATAGAGGATAGGATAGGATAGGATAGTGGATAGGATCAGATAGAGGATAGGATCGGATAGAGGATAGGATAGGGGATTGGATAGGATAGAGGATAGGATAGGGGATTGGATAGGATAGAGGACGGAATATGATAGAGGATACGATATTATAGAGGATAGGATAGGATAGAACATAGGACAGGATAGAGGATAGGATAGGATAGAGGATAGGATAGGAAAGCGGATAGGATATGATTGGGGATAGGATAGGATAGAGGATAGGATAGGATAAGATAGAAAATGGGATAGGATAGAGTATACGAGACGATAGAGGATAGGATAGAGAATAGGATATAGGATTGGATAGGATACGATAGAGGATAGGATAGGATAGGATAGTGGATAGGATCAGATAGAGGATAGGATCGGATAGAGCATAGGATAGGGGATTGGTTAGGATAGAGGATAGGATAGGATAGAGGATAGGATAGGATAGAGGATAGGGGATTGGATAGGATAGAGGATAGGATAGGATAGAGGATAGGATAGGATAGAGGATAGGATAGGATAGAGGATAGGATAGGATAGAGGATAGGATAGGATAGAGGATATGATAGGATAGAGGATAGGATAGGATAGAGGATAGGATAGGATTGTGGGTAGGATAGGCTAGTGGATAGGATAGGATAGAGGATACGATATTAGAGAGGATAGAATAGGATACAGGATAGGGGATTGGATAAGATAGAGGATAGGATAGGATAGAGGATAGGATAGGATAGAGGATAGGATAGGATAGAGGATAGGATAGAATAGAGGATAGGATAGGATAGAGGATAGGATAGGATAGAGGATAGGATAGGATAGAGGATAGGATAGGATAGAGGATAGGATAGGATAGAGGATAGGATAGGATAGAGGATAGGATAGGATAGAGGATAGGATAGGATAGAGGATAGGATAGGATAGAGGATAGGATAGCGGATAGGATATGATAGAGGATAGGATAGGATAGAGGATAGGATAGGATAGAGGATAGGATAGGATAGAGGATAGGATAGGATAGAGGATAGATAGGATAGGATAGAAAATGGGATTGGATAGAGAATAGGAAACGATAGAGGATAGGATAGAGAATAGGATAGGATAGAGGATGGGATAGGATAGAGGATAACATAGGGGATTGGATAGGATAGAGGATAGGAGACGATAGAGGATGGGACAGGACAGAGGATAGGATAGGATAGAGGATAGGATAGGGGATTGGATAGGTTAGAGAATAGGATATGATAGAGGATAGGATCGGATAGAGGATAGGATGGGGGTGTGGATACGATAGAGGATAGGATAGGATAGAGGATAGGATAGGATAGAGGATAGGATAGGATAGAGGATAGGATAGGATAGAGGATAGGATAGGATAGAGGATAGGATAGGATAGAGGATAGGATAGGATAGAGGATAGGATAGAGGATAGGATAGGATAGAGGATGGGATAGGATAGAGGATAGGATAGGATAGAGGATAGGATAGGATAGAGGATAGGATAGGATAGAGGATAGGATAGGATAGAGGATAGGATAGGATAGAGGATAGGATAGGATAGAGGATAGGATAGGATAGAGGATAGGATAGAGGATAGGATAGGATAGAGGATAGGATAGGATAGAGGATAGGATAGGATAGAGGATAGGATAGGATAGAGGATAGGATAGGATAGAGGATAGGATAGAATAGAGGATAGGATAGGATAGAGGATAGGATAGGATTGGATAGAGAATAGGATAGGATAGATGATATTATAAGAAAGACGATAGGATATGATAGAGGATACGATATTATAGAGGATAGGTTAGGATAGAGGATCGGATAGGATAGAGGATTGTATAGGGGATTGGATAGGATAGTAGATAGGATAGGATAGAGGATAGGATAGGATAGGATAGTGGATAGGATCAGATAGAGGATAGGATCGGATAGAGCATAGGATAGGGGATTGGTTAGGATAGAGGATAGGATAGGATAGAGGATAGGATAGGATAGAGGATAGGGGATTGGATAGGATAGAGGATAGGATAGGATAGAGGATAGGATAGGATAGAGGATAGGATAGGATAGAGGATAGGATAGGATAGAGGATAGGATAGGATAGAGGATATGATAGGATAGAGGATAGGATAGGATAGAGGATAGGATAGGATTGTGGGTAGGATAGGCTAGTGGATAGGATAGGATAGAGGATACGATATTAGAGAGGATAGAATAGGATACAGGATAGGGGATTGGATAAGATAGAGGATAGGATAGGATAGAGGATAGGATAGGATAGAGGATAGGATAGGATAGAGGATAGGATAGGATAGAGGATAGGATAGGATAGAGGATAGGATAGGATAGAGGATAGGATAGGATAGAGAATAGGATAGGATTGAGGATAGGATAGGATAGAGGATAGGATAGGATAGAGGATAGGATAGGATAGAGGATAGGATAGGATAGAGGATAGGATAGGATAGAGGATAGGATAGAATAGAGGATAGGATAGGATAGAGGATCGGATAGGGGATTGGATAGGATAGAGGATAGGATAGGATAGAGGATAGGATAGGATAGAGGATAGGATAGCGGATAGGATATGATAGAGGATAGGATAGGATAGAGGATAGGATAGGATAGAGGATAGGATAGGATAGAGGATAGATAGGATAGGATAGAAAATGGGATTGGATAGAGAATAGGAAACGATAGAGGATAGGATAGAGAATAGGATAGGATAGAGGATGGGATAGGATAGAGGATAACATAGGGGATTGGATAGGATAGAGGATAGGAGACGATAGAGGATGGGACAGGACAGAGGATAGGATAGGATAGAGGATAGGATAGGGGATTGGATAGGTTAGAGAATAGGATATGATAGAGGATAAGATCGGATAGAGGATAGGATGGGGGTTTGGATACGATAGAGGATAGGATAGGATAGAGGATAGGATAGGATAGAGGATAGGATAGGATAGAGGATAGGATAGGATAGAGGATAGGATAGGATAGAGGATAGGATAGGATAGAGGATAGGATAGGATAGAGGATAGGATAGGATAGAGGATAGGATAGGATAGAGGATAGGATAGGATAGAGGATAGGATAGGATAGAGGATAGGATAGGATAGAGGATAGGATAGGATAGAGGATAGGATAAAGGATAGGATAGGATAGAGGATAGGATAGGATAGAGGATAGGATAGGATAGAGGATAGGATAGGATAGAGGATAGGATAGGATAGAGGATAGGATAGGATAGAGGATACGATATTATAGAGGATAGGATAGGATAGAGCATAGGATAGGGGATTGGATAGGACAGAGGATAGGATAGGATAGAGGTTAACATAGGGGATTGGATAGGATAGAGGATAGGATACGATAGAGGATAGGATAGGATAGAGGATAGGATAGGATAGATGATAGGATAGGATAGAGGATAGGATAGGTTAGAGAATAGGATAGGATAGAGGATAGGATAGGAAAGCGGATAGGGTATGATTGGGGATAGGATAGGATAGAGGATAGGATAGGATAAGATAGAAAATGGGATAGGATAGAGTATACGAGACGATAAAGGATAGGATAGAGAATAGGATATAGGATTGGATAGGATACGATAGAGGATAGGATAGGATAGGATAGTGGATAGGATCAGATAGAGGATAGGATCGGATAGAGCATAGGATAGGGGATTGGATAGGATAGAGGATAGGATAGGATAGAGGATAGGATAGGATAGAGGATAGGGGATTGGATAGGATAGAGGATAGGATAGGATAGAGGATAGGATAGGATAGAGGATAGGATAGGATAGAGGATAGGATAGGATAGAGGATAGGATAGGATAGAGGATAGGATAGGATAGAGGATAGGATAGGATAGAGGATAGGATAGGATAGAGGATAGGATAGGATAGAGGATAGGATAGGATAGAGGATAGGATAGGATAGAGGATAGGATAGGATAGAGGATAGGATAGGATAGAGGATAGGATAGGATAGAGGATAGGATAGGATAGAGGATAGGATAGGATAGAGGATAGGATAGAGGATAGGATAGGATAGAGGATGGGATAGGATAGAGGATAGGATAGGATAGAGGATAGGATAGGATAGAGGATAGGATAGGATAGAGGATAGGATAGGATAGAGGATAGGATAGGATAGAGGATAGGATAGGATAGAGGATAGGATAGGATAGAGGATAGGATAGAGGATAGGATAGGATAGAGGATAGGATAGGATAGAGGATAGGATAGGATAGAGGATAGGATAGGATAGAGGATAGGATAGGATAGAGGATAGGATAGAATAGAGGATAGGATAGGATAGAGGATAGGATAGGATTGGATAGAGAATAGGATAGGATAGATGATATTATAAGAAAGACGATAGGATATGATAGAGGATACGATATTATAGAGGATAGGTTAGGATAGAGGATCGGATAGGATAGAGGATTGTATAGGGGATTGGATAGGATAGTAGATAGGATAGGATAGAGGATAGGATAGGATAGAGAATAGGATAGGATAGAGGATAGGATAGGATAGAGGATAGGATAGGATAGAGGATAGGATAGGATAGAGGATAGGATAGGATAGAGGATAGGATAGAATGGAGGATAGGATAGGATAGAGGATAGGATAGGATAGAGGATAGGATAGGATTGGATAGAGAATAGGATAGGATAGATGATATTATAAGAAAGACGATAGGATATGATAGAGGATACGATATTATAGAGGATAGGTTAGGATAGAGGATCGGATAGGATAGAGGATTGTATAGGGGATTGGATAGGATAGAGGATAGGATAGGATAGAGGATTGTATAGGGAATTGGATAGGATAGAGGATAGGATAGGATAGAGGATAGGATAGGATAGAGGATAGGATAGGATAGAGGATAGGATAGGATAGAGGATAGGATAGGATAGAGGATAGGATAGGATAGAGGATAGGATAGGATAGAGGATAGGATAGGATAGAGGATAGGATAGGATTGAGGATAGGATAGGATAGAGGATAGGATAGGATAGAGGATTGTATAGAGGATTGGATAGCATGGAGGATAGGATAGGATAGAGGATAGGATAGGATAGAGGATAGGATAGGATAGAGGATAGGATAGGATAGAGGATAGGATAGGATAGATGATAGGATAGGATAGAGGATAGGATAGGTTAGAGAATAGGATAGGATAGAGGATAGGATAGGAAAGCGGATAGGGTATGATTGGGGATAGGATAGGATAGAGGATAGGATAGGATAAGATAGAAAATGGGATAGGATAGAGTATACGAGACGATAAAGGATAGGATAGAGAATAGGATATAGGATTGGATAGGATACGATAGAGGATAGGATAGGATAGGATAGTGGATAGGATCAGATAGAGGATAGGATCGGATAGAGCATAGGATAGGGGATTGGATAGGATAGAGGATAGGATAGGATAGAGGATAGGATAGGATAGAGGATAGGGGATTGGATAGGATAGAGGATAGGATAGGATAGAGGATAGGATAGGATAGAGGATAGGATAGGATAGAGGATAGGATAGGATAGAGGATAGGATAGGATAGAGGATAGGATAGGATAGAGGATAGGATAGGATAGAGGATAGGATAGGATAGAGGATAGGATAGAATAGAGGATAGGATAGGATAGAGGATAGGATAGGATTGGATAGAGAATAGGATAGGATAGATGATATTATAAGAAAGACGATAGGATATGATAGAGGATACGATATTATAGAGGATAGGTTAGGATAGAGGATCGGATAGGATAGAGGATTGTATAGGGGATTGGATAGGATAGTAGATAGGATAGGATAGAGGATAGGATAGGATAGAGAATAGGATAGGATAGAGGATAGGATAGGATAGAGGATAGGATAGGATAGAGGATAGGATAGGATAGAGGATAGGATAGGATAGAGGATAGGATAGAATGGAGGATAGGATAGGATAGAGGATAGGATAGGATAGAGGATAGGATAGGATTGGATAGAGAATAGGATAGGATAGATGATATTATAAGAAAGACGATAGGATATGATAGAGGATACGATATTATAGAGGATAGGTTAGGATAGAGGATCGGATAGGATAGAGGATTGTATAGGGGATTGGATAGGATAGAGGATAGGATAGGATAGAGGATTGTATAGGGAATTGGATAGGATAGAGGATAGGATAGGATAGAGGATAGGATAGGATAGAGGATAGGATAGGATAGAGGATAGGATAGGATAGAGGATAGGATAGGATAGAGGATAGGATAGGATAGAGGATAGGATAGGATTGAGGATAGGATAGGATAGAGGATAGGATAGGATAGAGGATTGTATAGAGGATTGGATAGCATGGAGGATAGGATAGGATAGAGGATAGGATAGGATAGAGGATAGGATAGGATAGAGGATAGGATAGGATAGAGGATACGATATTATAGTGGAGAGGATCGAATATAGGATAGGATAGGGGATTGGATAGGATAGAGGATAGGATAGGATAGAGGATGGGATAGGATAGAGGATAGGATAGGATAGAGGATAGGATAGGATAGAGGATAGGATAGGATAGAGGATAGGATAGGATAGAGGATAGGATAGAATAGAGGATAGGATAGGATAGAGGATCGGATAGGGGATTGGATAGGATAGAGGATAGGATAGGATAGAGAATAGGATAGGAGATTGTATAGGATATTGGACAGGAGACGATACAGGATAGGATAGGATAGACGATTGGATATGGTAGAGGATAGGATACGATAGAGGATAGGGTAGGATATAGTACAGGAGAGGATGGAAGATATTATAGGATAGAGGACAGGATAGGGTAGAGGATACGATATTATAGTGGAGAGGATCGAATATAGGATAGGATAGGGGATTGGATAGGATAGAGGATAGGATAGGATAGAGGATAGGATAGGATAGAGGATAGGATAGGATAGAGGATAGGATAGGATAGAGAATAGGATAGGATTGAGGATAGTATAGGATAGAGGATAGGATAGGATAGAGGATAGGATAGGATAGAGGATAGGATAGGATTGGATAGAGAATAGGATAGGATAGATGATATTATAAGAAAGACGATAGGATATGATAGAGGATACGATATTATAGAGGATAGGTTAGGATAGAGGATCGGATAGGATAGAGGATTGTATAGGGGATTGGATAGGATAGAGGATAGGATAGGATAGAGGATTGTATAGGGAATTGGATAGGATAGAGGATAGGATAGGATAGAGGATAGGATAGGATAGAGGATTGGATAGGATAGAGGATAGGATAGGATAGAGGATAGGATAGGATAGAGGATAGGATAGGATAGAGGATAGGATAGGATTGAGGATAGGATAGGATAGAGGATAGGATAGGATAGAGGATTGTATAGAGGATTGGATAGCATGGAGGATAGGATAGGATAGAGGATAGGATAGGATAGAGGATAGGATAGGATAGAGGATAGGATAGGATAGAGGATAGGATAGGATAGAGGATAGGATAGGATAGAGGATAGGATAGGATAGAGGATAGGATAGGATAGAGGATAGGATAGAATAGAGGATAGGATAGGATAGAGGATCGGATAGGGGATTGGATAGGATAGAGGATAGGATAGGATAGAGAATAGGATAGGAGATTGTATAGGATATTGGACAGGAGACGATACAGGATAGGATAGGATAGACGATTGGATATGGTAGAGGATAGGATACGATAGAGGATAGGGTAGGATATAGTATAGGAGAGGATGGAAGATATTATAGGATAGAGGACAGGATAGGGTAGAGGATACGATATTATAGTGGAGAGGATCGAATATAGGATAGGATAGGGGATTGGATAGGATAGAGGATAGGATAGGATAGAGGATAGGATAGGATAGAGGATAGGATAGGATAGAGGATAGGATAGGATAGAGAATAGGATAGGATTGAGGATAGGATAGGATAGAGGATAGGATAGGATAGAGGATAGGATAGGATAGAGGATAGGATAGGATTGGATAGAGAATAGGATAGGATAGATGATATTATAAGAAAGACGATAGGATATGATAGAGGATACGATATTATAGAGGATAGGTTAGGATAGAGGATCGGATAGGATAGAGGATTGTATAGGGGATTGGATAGGATAGAGGATAGGATAGGATAGAGGATAGGATAGAGGATAGGATAGGATAGAGGATAGGAGACGATAGAGGATAGGATAGGATAGAGGATAGGATAGAGGATAGGATAGGATAGAGGATAGGAGACGATAGAGGATAGGATAGGATAGAGGATAGGATAGGATAGGATAGGATAGAGGATAGGATAGGATAGAGTATAGGTTATAGGATTGGATAGGATAGAGGATAAAATTCAGGATAGATTATACGAAAGAGGATAGGATATGATAGAGGATACGATATTATAGAGGAAAGGAAAGGATAGAGGATAGGATAGGATAGAGGATTGTATGGGGACCGAGGGGATATGGGGGGACCGAGGGGATATGGGCTTAGTAGTGGTGACTCGGATCCACTACTAGGTATGCCACAGTGGTGGCGGTCATATCCCTAAAATCCTCTACGCTCCACCTCCTCGTGGTGGTCCCTGGGAACACACATAGTTGTGTGTTGCTAACGGAGCGAGGGGTATTCCGCGGAAAGTAGTCCCAATGATGTATGAGGCGATGCCGGCGGGATCTTCGGATCCTGGCAGGGCCTCCCTTGCCGGTAAGGCTCACACGGAGGGATAAAAAACCGCGGAATGGGTCCTGCGATAACGACCGGGGAGGTCGCCGCAGGGCCCTTGCCGTAAACCGGTGGTCATGTTTTACCGGAACGGTGGTCTTGCCTTAATCGGCCGGGCCGCGAGGATGATAACCTCTATAAAAATCCCTAATGCCCTAAGCTTAGGTGCGCGGTGAGAGGGTACGCCCTGGCTACAGGGCGCGGCTGGTGGGGTACATCAGCCACTAGCGCACCATCTCTGGATACCTGGCGAACTCCAGTTGAAATTAGCCTTACCCGGGCAAGGAGGCTCTGCCCGGGCGGACGTGTTTTTTCCTGCCAATCTCGTGGGACCAGATATGGAATCGTATAATAAAAACCTTGATGTTGTGGGGGAGGCTGCCGATACGGCAGCAGCTGCGGCGGGGGAAGAGACGGCAGCGGTCACTGACGGGGAGGGGATGGCAACGATTACTGCCGGGGAGGACGCGGTCGTGGTCATCGCGGACGAGGACTCGGATGGGGATGAAACAATCATCTCCATCTCGAGCTCCGTCGGCTCGATCGTGACGCGCGGGGGCGCGGAGAAGCGGGGCGCGACATCTGGGGTCTCTGACCCCAAGCGTGCCCGGTTAGAGGGGGGGCAGCACACCCGCGGCGGGTCGGTGTCGCGGACGGACCCCGGGGAGGGCTCGTCGGGGACGCCCACCATGGATCTGGCCCTCGGCGGCCGCGCCGAGAGGAGTCAGACGAGGAGGGTGGATGACCTCATCGAGCTGGGTGGGAGGATGCCGACAGCGCAGCTAGTAGGGGAGGTGGAGGAGGCGATGTTGAGGGTGGAGAGAGTCTCCACCGTCTCAAAGGGCCTCAAGGGGGACCTGGCTAAAGACTTGCGGGATTGTTCTGCAGTCGCCAGGGCCCACTGCACCACCTTGATGCAGCGGTGCTTTACCGGGATGGCGTGGCAGGGGAGCCAGGAGGTGGCCCGCCTCCGCGAGCAGAACGCGGCCCTCGCGAAGGAGGCGGGTGACCTCCGGGCGAGGCTCCGGTCAATGGAGGCCGGGCGGCGGGCGAACACCGACAGCGGTCGCCGGGCGGGACATGCGCCAATAGGGGAAGCGCCCCCCGCCTCCTCGACAGCGAGGGTCCGTACGCGGGGGATGGAGGCGATGGGATCGTCGGGGGAGGGAGCGGGAGTTTTGGACTCCGAAGCCCTGCTTCTCCGGGTTGGCGCGCTGATAACGGCCAGGAACCGGGAGCTAGAGGCCCGGATGGAGGAGCGGTTCCGGACGATTCTGGCCGGGTTGGCCCCGGCCCTCCGGGCGGAGGGTAAGTCGGCGCGCGAGGCGACGCCGGTGGCTTCTCTGCCGGCGACGTCTGTCACCAAGGGGACTGGACCGGTGGTCGTGTCCAACGTGAGGGTGGTGCCCCCCGTTATCATTCCGCCACCGGTCGTCCCGGCCTCGTGGATGGAGGTGACGAGCAAGGCGGCGAAGAGGGCCAAGAAGAAGATGGCCGCGGAGGAGGCTGCGGCGAGAGCAGCCGCGGCCGAGGCAGCTGCCGCCGCTTCACGGCTGCAGGCTGCGAGGGAGCCGAGGGCGGCGGGCGGCGCACGAGTGCAGGGCGGCGCGAGCGCGGCGAAGCCCGCCGCCGGGAGGGACGGTGGCCTGGGACGCACCCCCAGAACGGGAGCAGTGGCCATCACCATCCCCGAGAGCTGCAAGCTCACTTATTCGGAGGTGATGGCCAGGGCAAAAGAGAGGGTGGACCTCAAGGCTATCGGGATCGAGTCGGGGGTGCTTCCCAGGCGGTCGAAAACCGGCGGGATCCTCCTGGAGGTCAGGGGCACGGGGTGCCAGGAGAAGGCACGGGCCCTCTCCGGGAGGATCGCCGAGGCGCTTGGGGGGACCGGGGTTAAGGTCTCCCAGGCGGTCAAGCGCGGCGAGGTGCGCGTGGCGGGCCTGGACGACTCGGTGTCGCCCGGGGACGTAGCGGCGGCGCTGGCGGCGGCGGGGGGGTGTTCCGCGGCGGAGTTCCGGGTCGGCGAGATCCGCAGACCCGCCTCGGAGCAGGCGCTGGGCTCCTGTTGGGCCCAGGGCCCCCTCGCGGCCGTCAAGAAAGTGTTGGCGGGAGGCCGGCTGTTGGTCGGCTGGTCCTCGGCCCGCGTCGAGGCGCTGAGGGAGCGGCCCCTCCAATGCTTCCGTTGTTTGGAGACGGGGCACACGCGGGCGACATGCAAGAGCGCGGTCGACAGAGGCGCGATGTGCTACCGCTGCGGGGCGGCGGAGCACCGGGCTTCGGCCTGTAAGGCCGCCCCCAGGTGTCCGCTCTGCGCGGACCTGGGGAGACCATCGGGCCATAGATTCGGGGCCAAAGCGTGTGCCCCGGCTCCCAAGAGGGGCCGCGCGGCGACGAAAGAGAAGGGCGCGTCTGGGGCTGCATCCGCGCAGCGGCCGCAGACAGCGCCGGGGGCCCGGACCTCCCAGGGAGGGGACTCTGCAGAGCCCATGTTAGAGTAGGTACTTTTAATCCTACTCCGGTTCTGCAGGCGAACCGCAACCACTCGCGCGCGGCACAGGACCTGTTTGTCCAAGCCGTGCGCGAGTGGGGGGCTGGGCTGGCAGTTGCGGCGGAGCCGTACGCAATCCCCGAACACCCCTTCTGGGTGGGGGACGAGATCGGCTCCGTAGTAATAGTGGCGGGAAGCCGCCCCGGGTCCCCGTCGGTCTCCCTTCTGGAGCGGGGCGAGGGATTCGTGGCGGTGCAATGGGGGGACATCGCGGTTGTCGGGATCTACATCTCGCCGAGCTGTGGCCTCGATCAATTTCGGGGGTTCCTGGGCGGGCTGAACAGCTGCATCGCGCGGTGCAGCGCCCGCCCGGTTCTCGTTTTGGGAGACTTCAATGCCCACGCGGTATCGTGGGGGAGTCCCAGGACGACCACTAGGGGTGGCGAGGTGTTAACCTGGGCGGCCGGCCTGGATCTCCGGTTGATTAACCGGGGATCGACGCCGACGTGCGTGCGTCCGCAGGGGGTCTCGATTGTCGACCTGACATGGGGGACTCCCTCGGCCGTGCGCCGGGTGTCGGGATGGAGGGTGGCCGAGGAGATAGAGATTGCGTCAGACCATACGCCCATCGTCATGGACGTGTGGCCCACCCTCCACGCGCGGGATTCCCGGCCGGGCCGGGGGGACCGACGGCCGCGATGGGCCTTGAAGCGGCTGGACGCGGACGCGTTCGGGGCCGCGGTAGCCGCGGCGACATGGACGGGGCCGGCCCTGTCCGAGCTGGCGCCTGCGCAAGGGGCGAGGCGGCTGCGGGAGGTAATGACGGCGGTGTGCGACACCGCCATGCCCCGCAGCCGGTTCGCCCCCAGGAGGGCGGCGTACTGGTGGTCCGCCGGCATTGCGGAGCTCCGGCGTGCCTGCAATGCCGCGCGGCGTCGGTTCGGCCGAGCGCGTAGGAGGCGCGACGACGAGGAGGCGACGGCGAGGCTCGGCGGGGAGTACCGAGCCGCGCTCGGGGTTCTCCGCAGGGCTATCGCGCGGGCCAAGGCCGACGCGTGGTCGGAGCTCGTCGGCACGGTGGACTCCGATCCATGGGGGCGCCCGTACAAGCTGGTCATGAACAAGCTGCGCGCGTGGGCGCCTCCGGTGACGGAGTCGATGGACCCCCACCTGCTCGAGGGAGTGGTGGCGTCCCTCTTCCCGCGAGAGGGGGGACAACTGCGCCGCTCCCATTGGGAACAGGAGCCTCTCTCCTGGTCCGCAGAGTGGGAGGTGTCGGCCGGCGAGCTGGGTGAGGCGATGGCCAGGGCGCGGCGGGTGGGCCGCAAGGCCCCGGGCCCGGACGGGGTGCCGGGCCGCGCGTTGGTCTTGGCCCTGGAGGGGGGACTCGCCGCCGAACTCCGGCAGCTGTATAACGGCTGTCTGAGGGAGGGGGTGTTCCCCACGGAGTGGAAGTCGGGCAGGTTGGTCCTCCTTCCGAAGGGGGGCAAGTCCCGGGACTCGCCCTCAGGGTACCGGCCAATTTGTCTGCTGGACGAGGCGGGGAAGTTGTTCGAGCGCGTACTCGTTGGACGCCTCGTCCGGCACCTGTCGGCGGGAGGGGTCCCCGATCTGAGCGGGGTTCAATTCGGCTTCCGGGAGGGTCTCTCCACCGTCGACGCTATTCGGCGGGTGAGGGCTCTCTCGGAGGCCTGTACGAGGGGGGGCGGTGTTGCGTTGGCGATATCCTTGGATATCGCTAACGCGTTCAACACCGTCCCCTGGGATCGGATAATGGAGGCCCTGGTCTTCCACCGGGTGCCTCTGTATCTCAGAAGGGTGATCGGGAGCTATCTCTCCGACAGGGGTATAGAGTATCCCGGCCGGTACGGGATGGTGCGCAGGGGCGTCGTGCGCGGGGTTCCGCAGGGCTCGGTGTTGGGCCCGTTGCTGTGGAATCTTGCGTACGATCGCGTCCTGCGGGAGGAGATGCCTCCCGGGGTCAGCCTGACGTGTTACGCCGACGACACGCTGGTATTGGCCACCGGGAGGTATGCGAAGGAGGCCATCTGCCTGGCGGAGCGCGGCGCGTGGCGCGCGGTGCGCGCGATCCGGTCGCTGGGCCTAGAGGTGTCCGTCGAGAAAACCAGGGCCATGTGGTTTCTCCGCTCGGCCCGGTTGGCGGCGCCTCCCCAGTGCTGGATCTGCGTGGGGGAGGGGATGGTCAGGGTCGGGTCCCAGATGCGGTACCTGGGACTCGAGCTTGACGGCCGGTGGCGTTTTGACCGCCACCTTGAGTCGCTGGCGCCCCGGGCGGAGAGGGCGACCGCTGCGCTCGGTCGCCTTCTCCCGAATCTCGGGGGACCCTGTGGACGGGTGCGTCGTCTGTTCGCGGTGGTGGTGCGAGTTTTGGTCCTGTACGGAGCCCCTGTATGGGCGCGCGATGTCTTGGCTAGGGGGCGCAGTGGCGGCACACGGTCGCTGCTGCGTCGCATCGAGCGCAGGCTGGCCATAGGCATCGTGCGGGGGTACCGCACCATTTCATACGCGACGGCGATGGTGATGTCGGGGCTGATCCCCCTCGAGCTGGAGGCCCGCGTGTTGGCGGATGTGCATACGCACTCCAGGGAACTCCGGCTCCGGGGGGTGGCCCCGGATCAGGCGCGGCTCATGGTGGATGAGCTCAGGCGACATGCTCGGCGGCACGCAGCCCGGGAGTGGCGCGATAGCCTTCCCGGGACGAGGGAGGGCGAGAGGCGGGCCGTTCGGGCCATCCTCCCGGTGTTCGATCAATGGAACAGGGGATGGATGGGGCATAGGGTCTCCTACCGTGTGACGCAGGTGATGACCGGGCACGGGTGCTTCGGCGAGTACCTGTGTCGCATCGGGAGGGAGACCGAGGAGGCGTGTCACCACTGCGGCGAGCCGCGGGACACGGCGCAACACACTCTGGAGGAGTGTCCGGCATGGGGGGGAGAGCGCCGTGCCCTGCGGCGCGCGGTGGGCCACGACCTCTCGCTCCCGGCTGTCGTCGCTGCGGCAGCCGGTGGCGAGGAGGCGTGGAGGGGGTTCGCTTCCTTCTGCGAGCGGGTTATGCTGCGGAAGGAGGCTGCGGAACGGGATCGGGAGCGTAATCACGATCCCGGCCGAAGGGGGGGGAGGCGGCGCAGGGTACGCCCCGGGGGCGTACCCCCGTTGCGACGCCTCTGACGCGAGCGGGGACGCCCTTGATGATCTCGAGGCGGGGGATCGGATATCCCCTTACACTCGGTCACCAACGGCGTCCCCGGAGGCCGCCGGGCATCTCGGGCGGGGGCTCGGATGCTCATCGGGCGGCCTAACAGGGGGGGAAGGCGCCACGTCGTCCGTTGCGTGGTGCCTTCGGATAGAGTAGGTACGGGAGGGGGCCGCGCCCCCCCCCCCTGGGTGGTATGCTAAGGCGGGGGCACACCGGATTGACATGCGCGCGCAGAGCACGGGTGCCCCCAGGAGTCTAGGGACGGACGGGGAGGAGTTAGTGGGTATACTCGGCGTTGCACCAACCAGCCGAGGAGTCCCACATAACCCGGACCACCCCCCCCCCCCCCGGGGGGGTTCGGGTATCCGTAACGAGATTACCTCCTCGAAAAAAAAAAAAAAAAAAAAAAATAGGATAGAGGATTGTATAGAGGATTGGATAGCATGGAGGATAGGATAGGATAGAGGATAGGATAGGATAGAGGATAGGATAGGATAGAGGATAGGAGACGATAGAGGACAGGATATTATAGGATAGATGATATTATAGGAAAGAGGATAGGATATGATAGAGGATACGATATTATAGAGGATAGGAAAGGATAGAGGATCGGATAGGATAGAGGATTGGATAGGATAGAGGATACGATAGGATAGAGAATAGGATGGAGGATAGGATAGGATAGAGAATAGGATAGAGGATATGATAGAGGATACGATATTATAGAGGATAGGAAAGGATAGAGGATCGGATAGAATAGAGGATACGATAGGATAGAGAATAGGATAGAGGATATGATAGAGGATACGATATTATAGAGGATAGGAAAGGATAGAGGATCGGATAGGATAGAGGATACGATAGGATAGAGAATAGGATAGAGGATAGGATAGGATAGAGAATAGGATAGAGGATAGGACAGAGGATTGGATAGGATAGGATAGTGCATAAGATAGGATTGAGGATAGGATAGGAGATTGGATAGGAGAGAGGACAGGAGACGATAGAGGATAGGATAGGATATAGGATTGGATAGGATAGAGGATAGGATACGATAGAGGATAGGATAGGATAGAGGATAGGATAGGGGATTGGATAGGATAGTTGATGGAATAGGATAGAGGATAGGATAGGATAGAGGATAGGATAGGATAGAGGATAGGATAGGATAGAGGATAGGATAGGATAGAGGATAGGATCGGATAGAGGATAGGATAGGATAGCGGATACGATATTATAGTGGAGAGGATAGGATAGAGGATCGGATAGGGGATTGGATAGGATAGAGGATAGAATAACAGATTGGATAGGATAGAGGACAGGAGACGATAGAGCATAGGATAGGATAGAGGATAGGATAGGATAGAAGATATAATAGGATAGAGGATAGGATAGGATAGAGGATAGGATAGGATAGAGGTTAGGATAGGATAGAGGATAGGATACGATACAGGAGAGGATACGATAGAGTATAGGATAGAGGATAGGATAGCATAGAGGATAGGATACGATAGGTGATAGGATACGATAGAGTATAGGATAGAGGATAGGATAGGGTAGAGGATACGATATTATAGACGATAGGATAGGATAGAGGATACGATATAAATAGAGGATAGAGGATAGGATAGGATAGAGTATAGAATTGAATAGAGGATAGGATAGGTGATTGGATAAGATAGAGGATAGGATAGGGGATTGGATAGGATAGAGGATAGGATAGGTTAGAGGATAGGATAGGGGATTGGATAGGATAGGGGATAGGATAGGTTAGAGAATACGATAGGATAGAGGGTAGGATGGCATAGTGGATAGGAGACAATAGAGGATAGGATAGGATAGCGGATAGGATAGGGTTTAGGATAGGATAGAGGATAGGATAGGATAGAGGATCGGATAGGATAGAGTATAGGTTATAGGATTGGATAGGATAGAGGATAGGATTGAGGATAGATTATACGATAGAGGATAGGATAGGATAGATGATAGGAGAGGATAGAGGATAGGATACGATAGAGTAAAGGATATAGGACTGGATAGGATAGAGTATAGAATTGAATAGAGGACAGGGTAGGTGATTGGATATGATAGAGGATAGGATAGGGGATTGGATAGGATAGAAGACAGGATAGGATGGAGTATAGAATAGGATAGAGGATAGGATAGGATGGAGTATAGAATAGGATAGAGGATAGGATAGGATAGAGGATAGGATAGGATTGAGGATAGGATAGGATACAGGATAGGATAGGATAGAGGATAGGATAGGATAGAGAATAGGATAGAGGATAGGATAGGATAGACAATAGGATAGAGGATAGGATATAATTGAGGATAGGATAGAATAGAGGATAGGATAGGATAGAAGAAAGGATAGGATTGAGGATAGGATAGAGGATCGGATAGGATTGAGGATAGGTTAGGATAGAGGATAGGATAGGATAGAGGATTGGATAGAGGATAGGATAGGATAGACAACAGGATAGAGGATAGGATAGGATTGAGGATAGGATAGAATAGAGGATAGGATAGGATAGAGGAAAGGATAGGATAGAGGATAGGATAGGATAGGATAGAGGATAGGATAGAATAGAGGATAGGATAGGATAGAGGATAGGAGACGATAGAGGACAGGATAGGATAGGATAGATGATATTATAGGAAAGAGGATAGGATATGATAGAGGATACGATATTATAGAGGATAGGAAAGGATAGAGGATCGGATAGGATAGAGGATTGGATAGGATAGAGTATAGGATAGAGGATAGGATAGGGTAGAGGATACGATATTATAGACGATAGGATAGGATAGAGGATACGATATAAATAGAGGATAGAGGATAGGATAGGATAGAGTATAGAATTGAATAGAGGATAGGATAGGTGATTGGATAAGATAGAGGATAGGATAGGGGATTGGATAGGATAGAGGATAGGATAGGTTAGAGGATAGGATAGGGGATTGGATAGGATAGGGGATAGGATAGGTTAGAGAATACGATAGGATAGAGGGTAGGATGGCATAGTGGATAGGAGACAATAGAGGATAGGATAGGATAGCGGATAGGATAGGGTTTAGGATAGGATAGAGGATAGGATAGGATAGAGGATCGGATAGGATAGAGTATAGGTTATAGGATTGGATAGGATAGAGGATAGGATTGAGGATAGATTATACGATAGAGGATAGGATAGGATAGATGATAGGAGAGGATAGAGGATAGGATACGATAGAGTAAAGGATATAGGACTGGATAGGATAGAGTATAGAATTGAATAGAGGACAGGGTAGGTGATTGGATGTGATAGAGGATAGGATAGGGGATTGGATAGGATAGAAGACAGGATAGGATGGAGTATAGAATAGGATAGAGGATAGGATAGGATGGAGTATAGAATAGGATAGAGGATAGGATAGGATAGAGGATAGGATAGGATTGAGGATAGGATAGGATACAGGATAGGATAGGATAGAGGATAGGATAGGATAGAGAATAGGATAGAGGATAGGATAGGATAGACAATAGGATAGAGGATAGGATATAATTGAGGATAGGATAGAAGAGAGGATAGGATAGGATAGAGGAAAGGATAGGATTGAGGATAGGATAGAGGATCGGATAGGATTGAGGATAGGTTAGGATAGAGGATAGGATAGGATAGAGGATTGGATAGATGATAGGATAGGATAGACAACAGGATAGAGGATAGGATAGGATTGAGGATAGGATAGAATAGAGGATAGGATAGGATAGAGGAAAGGATAGGATAGAGGATAGGATAGGATAGGATAGAGGATAGGATAGAATAGAGGATAGGATAGGATAGAGGATAGGAGACGATAGAGGACAGGATAGGATAGGATAGATGATATTATAGGAAAGAGGATAGGATATGATAGAGGATACGATATTATAGAGGATAGGAAAGGATAGAGGATCGGATAGGATAGAGGATTGGATAGGATAGAGGATACGATAGGATAGAGAATAGGATAGAGGATAGGATAGTGCATAAGATAGGATTGAGGATAGGATAGGAGATTGGATAGGAGAGAGGACAGGAGACGATAGAGGATAGGATAGGATATAGGATTGGATAGGATAGTGGATAGGATACGATAGAGGATAGGATAGGATAGAGGATAGGATAGGATAGAGCATAGGATGGGATAGAGGATAGGATAGGTTAGAGAATAGTATAGGATAGAGGATAGGATAGGAAAGCGGATAGGATATGATAGGGGATAGGATAGGATAGAGGATAGGATAGGGGATTGGATAGGATAGGATAGTATAGAAAATGGGATAGGATAGAGTATACGAGACGATAGAGGATAGGATAGAGAATAGGATATAGGATTGGATAGGATACGATACAGGATGGGATAGGATAGAGGATTGGATAGGATAGAGGATAGGAGACGATAGAGGTTGGGATAGGATAGAGGATAGGATAGGATAGAGGATAGGATAGGATAGAGGTTAACATAGGGGATTGGATAGGATAGAGGATACGATACGATAGAGGATAGGATAGGATAGAGGATAGGGTAGGATAGAGGATAGGATAGGATAGAGGATAGGATAGGATTGAGGGTAGGATAGGATAGTGGATAGGATAGGATAGAGGATACGATATTATAGAGGATAGAATAGGATAGAGGATAGGGGATTGGTTAGGATAGAGGATAGGATAGGATAGAGGATAGGATAGGGTAGGATAGAGGATAGGATAGGATAGAGGATAGGATAGGATAGAGGATAGGATAGGATAGAGGATAGGATAGGATAGAGGATTGGATAGGATAGAGGATAGGAGACGATAGAGGTTTTGATAGGATAGAGGATAGGATAGGATAGAGGATAGTATAGGATAGAGGATAGGATAGGAAAGCGGATAGGATATGATAGGGGATAGGATAGGATAGAGGATAGGATAGGGGATTGGATAGGATAGGATAGGATAGAAAATGGGATAGGATAGAGTATACGAGACGATAGAGGATAGGATAGAGAATAGGATATAGGATTGGATAGGATACGATACAGGATAGGATAGGATAGAGGATTGGATGGGATAGAGGATAGGATACGATAGAGGATAGGATAGGATAGAGGATAGGGTAGGATAGAGGATAGGATAGGATAGAGGATAGGATAGGATTGAGGGTATGATAGGATAGTGGATAGGATAGGATAGAGGATACGATATTATAGAGGATAGAATAGGATAGAGGATAGGGGATTGGATAGGATAGAGGATAGAATAGGATAGAGGATAGGGGATTGGTTAGGATAGAGGATAGGATAGGATAGAGGATAGGATAGGGTAGGATAGAGGATAGGATAGGATAGAGGATAGGATAGGATAGAGGATAGGATAGGATAGAGGATAGGATAGGATAGAGGATTGGATAGGATAGAGGATAGGAGACGATAGAGGTTTTGATAGGATAGAGGATAGGATAGGATAGAGGATAGTATAGGATAGAGGATAGGATAGGAAAGCGGATAGGATATGATAGGGGATAGGATAGGATAGAGGATAGGATAGGGGATTGGATAGGATAGGATAGGATAGAAAATGGGATAGGATAGAGTATACGAGACGATAGAGGATAGGATAGAGAATAGGATATAGGATTGGATAGGATACGATACAGGATAGGATAGGATAGAGGATTGGATGGGATAGAGGATAGGATACGATAGAGGATAGGATAGGATAGAGGATAGGGTAGGATAGAGGATAGGATAGGATAGAGGATAGGATAGGATTGAGGGTATGATAGGATAGTGGATAGGATAGGATAGAGGATACGATATTATAGAGGATAGAATAGGATAGAGGATAGGGGATTGGATAGGATAGAGGATAGGATAGGATAGAGGATAGGATAGGGTAGGATAGAGGATAGGATAGGATAGAAAATGGGATAGGATAGAGTATACGAGACGATAGAGGATAGGATAGAGAATAGGATATAGGATTGGATAGGATACGATAGAGGATAGGATAGGATAGGATAGTGGATAGGATCAGATAGAGGATAGGATCGGATAGAGGATAGGATAGGGGATTGGATAGGATAGAGGATAGGATAGGATAGAGGATAGGATAGGATAGAGGATACGATATTATAAAGGATAGGATAGGATAGAGGATAGGATAGGATAGAGGATAGGATAGGATAGAGGATAGGATAGATTAGAGAATAGGATAGGATAGAGAGTAGGATGGCATAGAGGATAGCATAGAGAATAGGATAGGATAGAGGATGGGATAGGATAGAGGATAGGATAGGATAGAGGATAGGATAGGATAGAGGATAGGATAGGATAGATGATAGGATAGGATAGAGCATAGGATAGGATAGAGGATAGGATAGGATAGAGGATACGATAGGATAGAGGTTAACATAGGGGATTGGATAGGATAGAGGATAGGATACGATAGAGGATAGGATAGGATAGATAATAGGGTAGGATAGAGGATCGGATAGGATAGAGGATAGGATAGGATTGAGGGTAGGATAGGCTAGTGGATAGGATAGGATAGAGGATACGATATTATAGAGGATAGAATAGGATAGAGGATAGGGGATTGGATAGGATAGAGGATAGGATAGGATAGAGGATAGGATAGGATAGAGGATAGGATAGGATAGAGGATAGGATAGGATAGAGGATAGGATAGGATAGAGGATAGGATAGGATAGAGGATAGGATAGGATAGAGGATAGGATAGGATAGAGGATAGGATAGGATAGAGGATAGGATAGGATAGAGGATAGGATAAGATAGGATAGAGGATAGGATAGGATAGGATAGGATAGAGGATAGGATAGGATAGAGGATAGGATAGGATAGAGGATAGGATAGGATAGAGGATAGGATAGGATAGAGGATAGGATAGGATAGAGGATTGGATAGGATAGAGGATAGGAGACGATAGAGGTTGGGATAGGATAGAGGATAGGATAGGATAGAGGATAGGATAGGTTAGAGAATAGGATAGGATAGAGGATAGGATTGGAAAGCGGATAGGATATGATTGGGGATAGGATAGGATAGAGGATAGGATAGGATAGAAAATGGGATAGGATAGAGTATACGAGACGATAGAGGATAGGATACAGTATAGGATATAGGATTGGATAGGATACGATAGAGGACAGGATAGGATAGGATAGTGGATAGGATCAGATAGAGGATAGGATCGGATAGAGGATAGGTTAGGGGATTGGATAGGATAGAGGATAGGATAGGATAGAGGATAAGATAGGATAGAGGATAGGATAGGATAGCGGATAGGATATGATAGAGGGTAGGATAGGATAGAGGATAGATAGGATAGGATAGAGGATGGGATAGGATAGAGGATACGATATTATAAAGGATAGGATAGGATAGAGGATAGGATAGGATAGAGGATAGGATAGGATAGAGGATAGGATAGATTAGAGAATAGGATAGGATAGAGAGTAGGATAGGATAGATGATAGGATAGGATAGAGGATAGGATAGCATAGAGAATAGGATAGGATAGAGGATGGGATAGGATAGAGGATAACATAGGGGATTGGATAGGATAGAGGATAGGATAGGGGATTGGATAGGTTAGAGAATAGGATATGATAGAGGATAGGATCGGATAGAGGATAGGATGGGGGATTGGATACGATAGAGGATAGGATAGGATAGAGGATAGGATAGGATAGAGGATAGGATAGGATAGAGGATAGGATAGGATAGAGGATAGGATAGGATAGAGGATAGGATAGGATAGAGGATAGGATAGGATAGAGGATAGGATAGGATAGAGGATAGGATAGGATAGAGGATAGGATAGGATAGAGGATAGGATAGGATAGAGGATAGGATAGGATAGAGGATAGGATTAGATAGAGGTTAACATAGGGGATTGGATAGGATAGAGGAGAGGATACGATAGAGGACAGAATAGGATATAGGATAGGGTAGGATAGAGGATAGGATAGGATAGGATAGAGGGTAGGATAGGATAGAGGATAGGATAGGATAGAGGATAGGATAGGATAGGATAGAGGATAGGATAGGATAGAGGATAGGATAGGATAGAGGATAGGATAGGATAGAGGATAGGATAGATTAGAGAATAGCATAGGATAGAGGGTAGGATGGGATAGAGGATAGGATAGATTAGAGAATAGCATAGGATATAGGGTAGGATGGGATAGAGGATAGGAGACGATAGAGGTTGGGATAGGATAGAGGATAGGATAGGATAGAGGATAGGATAGATTAGAGAATAGCATAGGATAGAGGGTAGGATGGGATAGAGGATAGGATAGGTTACATAATAGTATAGGATAGAGAATAGGATATAGGATTGGGTAGGATACGATAGACGATAGGATAGGATAGGATAGTGGATAGGATCAGATATAGGATAGGATCGGATAGAGGATAGGATAGGGGATTGGATAGGATAGAGGATAGGATAGGATAGAGGATAGGATAGGATAGAGGATAGGATAGGATAGGATAGAGGATAGGATAGAGGATAGGATAGAGGATAGGATAGGATAAAGGATAGGATAGGTTAGAGAATAGTATTGGATAGAGGATAGGATAGGAAAACGGATAGGATATGATAGGGGATAGGATAGGATAGAGGATAGGATAGGGGATTGAATAGGATAGAGGATAGGATAGGATATAGGATAGGGTAGGATAGAGGATAGGATAGGATAGAGGATAGGATAGGATAGAGGATAGGATAGGATAGAGGATAGGATAGGATAGAGGATTGGATAGGATAGATGATAGGAGACGATAGAGGATAGAATAGGATATAGGATAGGGTAGGATAGAGGATAGGATAGGATAGAGGATAGGATAGAATAGAGGATAGGATAGGATAGAGGATAGGATAGGATAGAGGATAGGATAGGATAGAGGATAGGATAGGATAGAGGATGGAATATGATAGAGGATACGATATTATAGAGGATAGGATAGGATAGAGCATAGGATAGGATAGAGGATAGGATAGATTAGAGAATAGTGTAGGATATAGGATTGGATAGGATACGATAGAGGATAGGATAGGATGGGATAGTGGATAGGATCAGATAGAGGATAGGAAGGATAGAGGATAGGATAGGGGATTGGATAGCATAGAGGATAGGATAGGATAGAGGATAGGATAGGATATAGGATAGGGTAGGATAGAGGATAGGATAGGATAGAGGATAGGATAGATTAGAGAATAGCATAGGATAGAGGGTAGGATGGGATAGAGGATAGGATAGATTAGAGAATAGCATAGGATAGAGGGTAGGATGGGATAGAGGATAGGAGACGATAGAGGTTGGGATAGGATAGAGGATAGGATAGGATAGAGGATGAGAGCAAAGTGAACTACCAAGGAGTAAGGTGCTAAGAGTCAAAAGTTTCAGTAAATTCAGTCTGAATGCGCGAAGTTTTTGAGATTAAAACTAGCATAGGGAGAGAAAAAGAAAGTTTTAACGTGCGATTATGGAGTACGAGGAACTTTAAAGTGATAAAAACGCGATCAATCCGTAGGATAAACGAGATTCGGAAGAGTTCGTTAAAATCTAACAGGAAATAAGGGAAAATTAGGAGTATAATAGACTTACTAGACACTTTTTGATAAAACAAAAGTAAAAAGAACCGAAATAAAGGAACAGTTGCATATAAAAGTGAAAAAAAAAGAAGTGAAAAAGATCAATTAACACTTTGAATTGGACTAAATTAAAGTTGAACGGGCTGTGTAGTTTTGCTTAATTAATTAATTAATTGTTCGATTAAATAATTGAGTGACCGATTTTTGGACTTTTTACAAAAATTTTGAATCCGCGAAAAGTGTGTGAGAACTCTGAGAAAACAAAGGATACGTCGCGAGGGGTCGGTACGAACACCAGGCCAAACACCTACGAGAAGGTAGGAAAGTGTTTACCCTATATAAAAAGGGTTAGGCATGTGATTCGCGTAACGGATTCCTGAATTTTCTCCGATCTGAATGAAAATTTATATCCAGGCTTTATAAGGAAGGACCAGCAGAATAGGGGAAATTGGGAGATATTTCTCCCGGGTGGGAACAATTTTTCGATTCACCCCTCCCTTTTCGAGATACGGTCGACAAAAAGCCTGGGTATAGAGATAGGAAAAAAAGCGATAAGTGAAAGTTGGTGAGGGCCTCGAGACCTTTAAAACGAGACCAAGAACGGCCAAATCGGATAAAGTAGATTTTTAGACTATACCGGGTGGCGAAAAGTTTTCGAACATTTTTGGAAAAAGCAAGCACGTGTAGCCCTTCTAAACTAAATTTCGGAAAAGTAGGGTGGGGTGGGGTTAAAGGAAACCCCGTGGTGCAAAAAAATCCGCGAATTCGCATTTTTTCGCCAAAAACCGGCTTTTACGAGGAGAAGGAGACTTTTCTCGCGAAAACACAGAATAGGCCGGCGACCAGAAACCCGGTAGACTATACAAAGAAGACATAAAAAAGAGAGGTTGATTAGGGAAAAATACGTACTTCCCTCTTGGCGGATACGCCAAAAGGGACGTGGGAGATGTTCTCTGCGAGTTTTTTAGGGAGCCCTCGGTCTTAAAGTATTGTACCCGGTATATAGCACGGCGTAGAGTCGCAGAAAAGCGAGAGATAAAACTTAATAATAATAGCGAGAAATAATTTTTAGACGTGGAATTTTGTCACACCTTAGCATAGGCTAGATAATAAGATAACGTTAGGTAGCGCATAACAAATTCTTAGATAGGATAGAAAAAGTCAAAAAAGAGAGAAAAAATTACTTTTAGACAGGAGTAGATTAAAAATAAATAGCGGGCGTATTATAATAAATGTTTGCGTGCGAAGTTAAAAGTAGATGCGTGCGAATTTAAAAGTAGATCTAAGTACAAGTAGAAATATAAATATAAATACAAATATAAGTATAGATAATCAAATTAAACTAAATTAAAAGAAAAACGATAATACAAATAAGTAGTTTAGCTTTAGATGTACATAAGGAATAGGTTTAGATTTAGAATTAGACTTAGACTCCAAGAGTATAAAAATAAGCGATAATAATAGATAAAAATCGAAGCGAATAAATAGAATTAAGATTAAGATTAAGATTTAGAAAAGTATAGAACAAGCGAACGAGATTTCAAATAGAAGATATTAGCATAATAGACAGATAGATTTTAACAATATGAATTTATGTAACTTTTTGGCATTTAATTGAAACAAATAGAGACAAATGACCTTAAAAAAAAAAAGGATAGGATAGAGGATAGGATAGGATAGAGGATAGGATAGATTAGAGAATAGCATAGGATAGAGGGTAGGATGGGATAGAGGATAGGATAGGTTAGAGAATAGTATAGAATAGAGAATAGGATATAGGATTGGATAGGATACGATAGAGGATAGGATAGGATAGGATAGTGGATAGGATCAGATATAGGATAGGATCGGATAGAGGATAGGATAGGGGGATTGGATAGGATAGAGGATAGGATAGGATAGAGGATAGGATAGGATAGGATAGAGGATAGGATAGGATAGAGGATAGGATAGGATAGAGGATAGGATAGGATAGGATAGAGGATAGGATAGAGGATAGGATAGAGGATAGGATAGGATAAAGGATAGGATATGTTAGAGAATAGTATAGGATAGAGGATAGGATAGGAAAGCGGATAGGATATGATAGATGATAGGATAGGATAGAGGATAGGATAGGGGATTGAATAGGATAGAGGATAGGATAGGATAGAGGATAGGATAGGTAAGAGAATAGGATAGGATAGAGGATATTATAGGATAGAGGATAGGATAGGATAGAGGATAGGATAGGATAGAGGATAGGATAGGTTAGAGAATAGGATAGGATAGAGGATATTATAGGATAGAGGATAGGATAGGATAGAGGATAGGATAGGATAGAGGATTGGATAGGATAGATGATAGGAGACGATAGAGGTTGGGATAGGATAGAGGATAGGATAGGATAGAGGATAGGATAGGATAGAGGTTAACATAGGGGATTGGATAGGATAGAGGATAGGATACGATAGAGGATAGGATAGGATATAGGATAGGGTAGGATAGAGGATAGGATAGGATAGAGGATAGGATAGGATAGAGGATAGGATAGGATAGAGGATAGGATAGGATAGAGGATGGAATATGATAGAGGATACGATATTATAGAGGATAGGATAGGATAGAGCATAGGATAGTATAGAGGATAGGATAGGTTAGAGAATAGTATAGGATAGAGGATAGGATAGGAAAGCGGATAGGACATGATAGGGGATAGGATAGGATAGAGGATATGATAGGGGATTGGATAGGATAGGATAGGATAGAAAATGGGATAGGATAGAGTATACGAGACGATAGAGGATAGGATAGAGAATAGGATATAGGATTGGATAGGATACGATAGAGGATAGGGTAGGATGGGATAGTGGATAGGTTCAGATAGAGGATAGGAAGGATAGATGATAGGATAGGGGATTGGATAGGATAGAGGATAGGATAGGATAGAGGATAGGATAGGATAGAGGATAGGATAGGATAGAGGATAGGATAGGATAGAGGATAGGATAGGATAGAGGATAGGATAGGATAGAGGATGGAATATGATAGAGGATACGATATTATAGAGGATAGGATAGGATAGAGGATAGGATAGGATAGAGGATAGGATAGGATAGAGGATAGGATAGGATAGAGGATAGGATAGGATAGAGGATGGAATATGATAGAGGATACGATATTATAGAGGATAGGATAGGATAGAGCATAGGATAGGATACAGGATAGGATAGGTTAGAGAATAGTATAGGATAGAGGATAGGATAGGAAAGCGGATAGGATATGATAAGGGATAGGATAGGATAGAGGATATGATAGGGGATTGGATAGGATAGGATAGGATAGAAAATGGGATAGGATAGAGTATACGAGACGATAGAGGATAGGATAGAGAATAGGATATAGGATTGGATAGGATACGATAGAGGATAGGATAGGATGGGATAGTGGATAGGATCTGATAGAGGATAGGAAGGATAGAGGAAAGGATAGGGGATTGGATAGGATAGAGGATAGGATAGGATAGAGGATAGGATAGGATAGAGGATAGGGTAGGATAGAGGATAGGATAGGTTAGAGAATAGGATAGGATAGAGCATAGGATAGGATAGAGGATAGGATAGGTTAGAGAATAGTATAGGATAGAGGATAGGATAGGAAAGCGGATAGGATATGATAGGGGATAGGATAGGATAGAGGATATGATAGGGGATTGGATAGGATAGGATAGGATAGAAAATGGGATAGGATAGAGTATACGAGACGATAGAGGATAGGATAGAGAATAGGATATAGGATTGGATAGGAAACGATAGAGGATAGGATACGATGGGATAGTTGATAGGATCAGATAGAGGATAGGAAGGATAGAGGATAGGATAGGGGATTGGATAGGATAGAGGATAGGATAGGATAGAGGATAGGATAGGATAGAGGATAGGGTAGGATAGAGGATAGGATAGGTTAGAGAATAGGATAGGATAGAGGATAGGATAGGATAGAGGATAGGATAGGGTAGAGGATAGGATAGGATAGGATAGAGGATAGGATAGGATAGAGGATAGGATAGGATAGAGGATAGGATAGGATAGAGGATAGGATAGGATAGAGGTAGGATAGGATAGAGGATTGGATAGGATAGAGGATAGGAGACGATAGAGGTTGGGATAGGATAGAGGATAGGATAGGATAGAGGATAGGATAGGATAGAGGATAGGATAGGATAGAGGATGGAATATGATAGAGGATACGATATTATAGAGGATAGGATAGGATAGAGCATAGGATAGGATAGAGGATAGGATAGGTTAGAGAATAGTATAGGATAGAGGATAGGCTAGGAAAGCGGATAGGATATGATAGGGGATAGGATAGGATAGAGGATAGGATAGGTTAGAGAATAGTATAGGATAGAGGATAGGATAGGATAGCGGATAGGATATGATAGAGGATAGGATAGGATAGAGGATAGGATAGGATAGAGGATAGGATAGGATAGAGGATAGGATAGGATAGAGGATAGGATAGGATAGAGGATGGAATATGATAGAGGATACGATATTATAGAGGATAGGATAGGATAGAGCATAGGATAGGATAGAGGTTAGGATAGGTTAGAGAATAGTATAGGATGGAGGATAGGATAGGAAAGCGGATAGGATAGGATAGAGGATAGGATAGGATAGAGGATAGGATAGGTTAGAGAATAGTCTAGGATAGAGGATAGGATAGGATAGCGGATAGGATATGATAGAGGATAGGATAGGATAGAGGATAGGATGGGATAGGGTAGAAAATGGGAAAGGATAGAGTACAGGAGACGATAGAGGATAGGATAGAGAATAGGATAGGATAGAGGATGGGATAGGATAGAGGATAATATAGGGGATTGGATAGGATAGAGAATAGGAGACGATAGAAGATAGGATAGGATAGAGGATACGATATTATAAAGGATAGGATAGGATAGAGGATAGGATAGGATAGAGGATAGGATAGGTTAGAGAATAGTATAGGATAGAGGATAGGATAGGAAAGCGGATAGGATATGATAGGGGATAGGATAGGATAGAGGATAGGATAGGTTAGAGAATAGTATAGGATAGAGGATAGGATAGGTTAGAGAATAGTATAGGATAGAGGATAGGCTAGGAAAGCGGATAGGATATGATAGGGGATAGGATAGGATAGAGGATAGGATAGGTTAGAGAATAGTATAGGATAGAGGATAGGATAGGATAGCGGATAGGATATGATAGAGGATAGGATAGGATAGAGGATAGGATAGGATAGAGGATAGGATAGGATAGAGGATAGGATAGGATAGAGGATAGGATAGGATAGAGGATGGAATATGATAGAGGATACGATATTATAGAGGATAGGATAGGATAGAGCATAGGATAGGATAGAGGTTAGGATAGGTTAGAGAATAGTATAGGATGGAGGATAGGATAGGAAAGCGGATAGGATATGATAGGGGATAGGATAGGATAAAGGATAGGATAGGTTAGAGAATAGTATAGGATAGAGGATAGGATAGGATAGCGGATAGGATATGATAGAGGATAGGATAGGATAGAGGATAGGATAGGATAGGGTAGAAAATGGGATAGGATAGAGTACAGGAGACGATAGAGGATAGGATAGAGAATAGGATAGGATAGAGGATGGGATAGGATAGAGGATAATATAGGGGATTGGATAGGATAGAGAATAGGAGACGATAGAAGATAGGATAGGATAGAGGATACGATATTATAAAGGATAGGATAGGATAGAGGATAGGATAGGATAGAGGATAGGATAGGTTAGAGAATAGTATAGGATAGAGGATAGGATAGGAAAGCGGATAGGATATGATAGGGGATAGGATAGGATAGAGGATAGGATAGGTTAGAGAATAGTATAGGATAGAGGATAGGATAGGATAGAGGATAGGATAGGATAGAGGATAGGATAGGATAGGATAGAGAATAGGATAGGATAGAGGATAGGATAGGATAGAGTATAGGATAGGATAGAGGATAGGATAGGATAGAGGATAGGATAGGATAGAGGATAGGATAGGATAGAGGATAGGATAGGTTAGAGAATAGTATAGGATAGAGGATAGGATAGGAAAGCGGATAGGATATGATAAGGGATAGGATGGGAAAGAGGATAGGATAGGGGATTGGATAGGATAGGATAGGATAGAAAATGGGATAGGATAGAGTATACGAGACGATAGAGGATAGGATAGAGAATAGGATATAGGATTGGATAGGATACGGTAGAGGATAGGATAGGATAGGATAGTGGATAGGATCAGATAGAGGATAGGATCGGATAGAGGATAGGATAGGGGATTGGATAGGATAGAGGATAGGATAGGATAGAGGATAGGATAGGATAGAGGATAGGGTAGGATAGAGGATAGGATAGGATAGAGGATAGGATAGGTTAGAGAATAGGATAGGATAGAGGATAGGATAGGATAGAGGATAGGATAGGATAGAGGATAGGATAGGATAGAGGATTGGATAGGATAGAGGATAGGAGACGATAGAGGTTGCGATAGGATAGAGGATAGGATAGGATAGAGGATAGGATAGGATAGAGGTTAACATAGGGGATTGGATAGGATAGAGGATAGGATACGATAGAGGATAGGATACGATAGAGGATAGGGTAGGATAGAGGATAGGATAGGATAGAGGATAGGATAGGATTGAGGGTAGGATAGGATAGTGGATAGGATAGGATAGAGGATACGATATTATAGAGGATAGAATAGGATAGAGGATAGGGGATTGGATAGGATAGAGGATAGGATAGGATAGAGGATAGGATAGGATAGAGGATAGGATAGGATAGAGGATAGGATAGATTAGAGAATAGCATAGGATAGATGGTAGGATGGGATAGAGGATAGGATAGGTTAGAGAATAGTATAGGATAGAGAATAGGATATAGGATTGGATAGGATACGATAGAGGATAGGATAGGATAGGATAGTGGATACTATCAGATAAAGCATAGGATCGGATAGAGGATAGGATAGAGGATACGATATTATAAAGGATAAGATAGGATAGAGGATAGGATAGAGGATAGGATAGGATAGAGGATAGGATATTATAGAGGATAGGATAGGATAGAGGATAGGATAGGTTAGAGGATAGGATAGGATAGAGGATAGGATAGGATAGAGGATAGGATAGGTTAGAGAATAGGATAGGATAGACGATAGGATAGGAAAGCGGATAGGATATGATTGGGGATAGGATAGGATAGAGGATAGGATAGGATAGAGGATAGGGGATTGGATAGGATAGAGGATAGGATAGGATAGTGGATAGGATAGGATAGAGGATAGGATAGGATAGAGGATAGGATAGGATAGTGGATAGGATAGGATAGAGGATAGGATAGGATAGAGGATAGGATAGGATAGAGGATAGGATAGGTTAGAGAATAGGATAGGATAGAGGATAGGATAGGATAGAGGATAGGATAGGATAGAGGATAGGATAGGATAGAGGATTGGATAGGATAGAGGATAGGAGACGATAGAGGTTGCGATAGGATAGAGGATAGGATAGGATAGAGGATAGGATAGGATAGAGGTTAACATAGGGGATTGGATAGGATAGAGGATAGGATACGATAGAGGATAGGATACGATAGAGGATAGGGTAGGATAGAGGATAGGATAGGATAGAGGATAGGATAGGATTGAGGGTAGGATAGGATAGTGGATAGGATAGGATAGAGGATACGATATTATAGAGGATAGAATAGGATAGAGGATAGGGGATTGGATAGGATAGAGGATAGGATAGGATAGAGGATAGGATAGGATAGAGGATAGGATAGGATAGAGGATAGGATAGATTAGAGAATAGCATAGGATAGATGGTAGGATGGGATAGAGGATAGGATAGGTTAGAGAATAGTATAGGATAGAGAATAGGATATAGGATTGGATAGGATACGATAGAGGATAGGATAGGATAGGATAGTGGATACTATCAGATAAAGCATAGGATCGGATAGAGGATAGGATAGAGGATACGATATTATAAAGGATAAGATAGGATAGAGGATAGGATAGAGGATAGGATAGGATAGAGGATAGGATATTATAGAGGATAGGATAGGATAGAGGATAGGATAGGTTAGAGGATAGGATAGGATAGAGGATAGGATAGGATAGAGGATAGGATAGGTTAGAGAATAGGATAGGATAGACGATAGGATAGGAAAGCGGATAGGATATGATTGGGGATAGGATAGGATAGAGGATAGGATAGGATAGAGGATAGGGGATTGGATAGGATAGAGGATAGGATAGGATAGTGGATAGGATAGGATAGAGGATAGGATAGGATAGAGGATAGGATAGGATAGTGGATAGGATAGGATAGAGGATAGGATAGGATAGAGGATAGGATAGGATAGGGGATTGGATAGGATAGAGGATAGGATAGGATAGTGGATAGGATAGGATAGAGGATAGGATAGGATAGAGGATAGGATAGGATAGAGGATAGGATAGGATAGAGGATAGGATAGGATAGAGGATAGGATAGAGGATAGGATAGGATAGAGGATAGGATTGGATAGAGGATAGGATAGGATAGAGGATAGGATTGGATAGAGGATAGGATAGGATAGAGGATAGGATAGGATAGAGGATAGGATAGGATAGAAGATAGGATAGGATAGTGGATAGGATAGGATAGAGGATAGAATATGATAGAGGATACGATATTATAGAGGATAGGATAGGATAGAGCATAGGATAGGGGATTGGATAGGACAGAGGATAGGATAGGATAGAGGTTAACATAGGGGATTGGATAGGATAGAGGATAGGATACGATAGAGGATAGGATAGGATAGAGGATATGGTAGGATAGAGGATAGGATAGGATAGAGGATAGGATAGGATTGTGGGTAGGATATTATAGAGGATAGGATTGGATAGAGGATACGATATTATAGAGGATAGAATAGGATAGAGGATAGGGGATTGGATAGGATAGAGGATAGGATAGGATAGAGGATAGGATAGGATAGAGGATAGGATAGGATAGAGGATAGGATAGGATAGAGGTTAGGATAGGATAGAGGATAGGATAGGATAGAGGATAGGATAGGATAGAGGATAGGATAGGATAGAGGATAGGATAGGATAGAGGATAGAATATGATAGAGGATACGATATTATGGAGGATAGGATAGGATAGAGCATAGGATAGGGGATTGGATAGGACAGAGGATAGGATAGGATAGAGGATAGGATAGGATAGAGGATAGGATAGGGTAGAGGATAGGATAGGATAGAGGATAGGATAGGTTAGAGAATAGGATAGGATAGAGGATAGGATAGGAAAGCGGATAGGATATGATTGGGGATAGGATAGGATAGAGGATAGGATAGGATAAGATAGAAAATGGGATAGGATAGAGTATACGAGACGATAGAGGATAGGATAGAGAATAGGATATAGGATTGGATAGGATACGATAGAGGATAGGATAGGATAGGATAGTGGATAGGATCAGATAGAGGATAGGATCGGATAGAGCATAGGATAGGGGATTGGTTAGGATAGAGGATAGGATAGGATAGAGGATAGGATAGGATAGAGGATAGGGGATTGGATAGGATAGAGGATAGGATAGGATAGAGGATAGGATAGGATAGAGGATAGGATAGGATAGAGGATAGGATAGGATAGAGGATATGATAGGATAGAGGATAGGATAGGATAGAGGATAGGATAGGATTGTGGGTAGGATAGGCTAGTGGATAGGATAGGATAGAGGATACGATATTATAGAGGATAGAATATGATACAGGATAGGGGATTGGATAAGATAGAGGATAGGATAGGATAGAGGATAGGATAGGATAGAGGATAGGATAGGATAGAGGATAGGATAGGATAGAGGATAGGATAGGATAGAGGATAGGATAGGATAGAGGATAGGATAGGATAGAGGATAGGATAGGATAGAGGATAGGATAGGATAGAGGATAGGATAGCGGATAGGATATGATAGAGGATAGGATAGGATAGAGGATAGGATAGGATAGAGGATAGGATAGGATAGAGGATAGATAGGATAGGATAGAAAATGGGATTGGATAGAGAATAGGAAACGATAGAGGATAGGATAGAGAATAGGATAGGATAGAGGATGGGATAGGATAGAGGATAACATAGGGGATTGGATAGGATAGAGGATAGGAGACGATAGAGGATGGGACAGGACAGAGGATAGGATAGGATAGAGGATAGGATAGGGGATTGGATAGGTTAGAGAATAGGATATGATAGAGGATAGGATCGGATAGAGGATAGGATGGGGGTTTGGATACGATAGAGGATAGGATAGGATAGAGGATAGGATACGATAGAGGATAGGATAGGATAGAGGATAGGATAGGATAGATGATAGGATAGGATAGAGGATAGGATAGGTTAGAGAATAGGATAGGATAGAGGATAGGATAGGAAAGCGGATAGGGTATGATTGGGGATAGGATAGGATAGAGGATGGGATAGGATAAGATAGAAAATGGGATAGGATAGAGTATACGAGACGATAAAGGATAGGATAGAGAATAGGATATAGGATTGGATAGGATACGATAGAGGATAGGATAGGATAGGATAGTGGATAGGATCAGATAGAGGATAGGATCGGATAGAGCATAGGATAGGGGATTGGATAGGATAGAGGATAGGATAGGATAGAGGATAGGATAGGATAGAGGATAGGGGATTGGATAGGATAGAGGATAGGATAGGATAGAGGATAGGATAGGATAGAGGATAGGATAGGATAGAGGATAGGATAGGATAGAGGATAGGATAGGATAGAGGATAGGATAGGATAGAGGATAGGATAGGATAGAGGATAGGATAGAGGATAGGATAGGATAGAGGATGGGATAGGATAGAGGATAGGATAGGATAGAGGATAGGATAGGATAGAGGATAGGATAGGATAGAGGATACGATAGGATAGAGGATAGGATAGGATAGAGGATAGGATAGGATAGAGGATAGGATAGGATAGAGGATAGGATAGAGGATAGGATAGGATAGAGGATAGGATAGGATAGAGGATAGGATAGGATAGAGGATAGGATAGGATAGAGGATAGGATAGGATAGAGGATAGGAAAGGATAGAGGATAGTATAGAATAGAGGATAGGATAGGATAGAGGATAGGATAGGATAGAGGATAGGATAGGATAGAGGATAGGATAGGATGGAGGATAGGATAGGATAGAGGATAGAATATGATAGAGAATACGATATTATAGAGGATAGGATAGGATAGAGCATAGGATAGGGGATTGGATAGGACAGAGGATAGGATAGGATAGAGGTGGGGACCGAGGGGATATGGGCTTAGTAGTGGTGACTCGGATCCACTACTAGGTATGCCACAGTGGTGGCGGTCATATCCCTAAAATCCTCTACGCTCCACCTCCTCGTGGTGGTCCCTGGGAACACACATAGTTGTGTGTTGCTAACGGAGCGAGGGGTATTCCGCGGAAAGTAGTCCCAATGATGTATGAGGCGATGCCGGCGGGATCTTCGGATCCTGGCAGGGCCTCCCTTGCCGGTAAGGCTCACACGGAGGGATAAAAAACCGCGGAATGGGTCCTGCGATAACGACCGGGGAGGTCGCCGCAGGGCCCTTGCCGTAAACCGGTGGTCATGTTTTACCGGAACGGTGGTCTTGCCTTAATCGGCCGGGCCGCGAGGATGATAACCTCTATAAAAATCCCTAATGCCCTAAGCTTAGGTGCGCGGTGAGAGGGTACGCCCTGGCTACAGGGCGCGGCTGGTGGGGTACATCAGCCACTAGCGCACCATCTCTGGATACCTGGCGAACTCCAGTTGAAATTAGCCTTACCCGGGCAAGGAGGCTCTGCCCGGGCGGACGTGTTTTTTCCTGCCAATCTCGTGGGACCAGATATGGAATCGTATAATAAAAACCTTGATGTTGTGGGGGAGGCTGCCGATACGGCAGCAGCTGCGGCGGGGGAAGAGACGGCAGCGGTCACTGACGGGGAGGGGATGGCAACGATTACTGCCGGGGAGGACGCGGTCGTGGTCATCGCGGACGAGGACTCGGATGGGGATGAAACAATCATCTCCATCTCGAGCTCCGTCGGCTCGATCGTGACGCGCGGGGGCGCGGAGAAGCGGGGCGCGACATCTGGGGTCTCTGACCCCAAGCGTGCCCGGTTAGAGGGGGGGCAGCACACCCGCGGCGGGTCGGTGTCGCGGACGGACCCCGGGGAGGGCTCGTCGGGGACGCCCACCATGGATCTGGCCCTCGGCGGCCGCGCCGAGAGGAGTCAGACGAGGAGGGTGGATGACCTCATCGAGCTGGGTGGGAGGATGCCGACAGCGCAGCTAGTAGGGGAGGTGGAGGAGGCGATGTTGAGGGTGGAGAGAGTCTCCACCGTCTCAAAGGGCCTCAAGGGGGACCTGGCTAAAGACTTGCGGGATTGTTCTGCAGTCGCCAGGGCCCACTGCACCACCTTGATGCAGCGGTGCTTTACCGGGATGGCGTGGCAGGGTAGCCAGGAGGTGGCCCGCCTCCGCGAGCAGAACGCGGCCCTCGCGAAGGAGGCGGGTGACCTCCGGGCGAGGCTCCGGTCAATGGAGGCCGGGCGGCGGGCGAACACCGACAGCGGTCGCCGGGCGGGACATGCGCCAATAGGGGAAGCGCCCCCCGCCTCCTCGACAGCGGGGGTCCGTACGCGGGGGATGGAGGCGATGGGACCGTCGGGGGAGGGAGCGGGAGTTTTGGACTCCGAAGCCCTGCTTCTCCGGGTCGGCGCGCTGATAACGGCCAGGAACCGGGAGCTAGAGGCCCGGATGGAGGAGCGGTTCCGGACGATTCTGGCCGGGTTGGCCCCGGCCCTCCGGGCGGAGGGTAAATCGGCGCGCGAGGCGACGCCGGTGGCTTCTCTGCCGGCGACGTCTGTCACCAAGGGGACTGGACCGGTGGTCGTGTCCAACGTGAGGGTGGTGCCCCCCGTTATCATTCCGCCACCGGTCGTCCCGGCCTCGTGGATGGAGGTGACGAGCAAGGCGGCGAAGAGGGCCAAGAAGAAGATGGCCGCGGAGGAGGCTGCGGCGAGAGCAGCCGCGGCCGAGGCAGCTGCCGCCGCTTCACGGCTGCAGGCTGCGAGGGAGCCGAGGGCGGCGGGCGGCGCACGAGTGCAGGGCGGCGCGAGCGCGGCGAAGCCCGCCGCCGGGAGGGACGGTGGCCTGGGACGCACCCCCAGAACGGGAGCAGTGGCCATCACCATCCCCGAGAGCTGCAAGCTCACTTATTCGGAGGTGATGGCCAGGGCAAAAGAGAGGGTGGACCTCAAGGCTATCGGGATCGAGTCGGGGGTGCTTCCCAGGCGGTCGAAAACCGGCGGGATCCTCCTGGAGGTCAGGGGCACGGGGTGCCAGGAGAAGGCACGGGCCCTCTCCGGGAGGATCGCCGAGGCGCTTGGGGGGACCGGGGTTAAGGTCTCCCAGGCGGTCAAGCGCGGCGAGGTGCGCGTGGCGGGCCTGGACGACTCGGTGTCGCCCGGGGACGTAGCGGCGGCGCTGGCGGCGGCGGGGGAGTGTTCCGCGGCGGAGTTCCGGGTCGGCGAGATCCGCAGACCCGCCTCGGAGCAGGCGCTGGGCTCCTGTTGGGCCCAGGGCCCCCTCGCGGCCGTCAAGAAAGTGTTGGCGGGAGGCCGGCTGCTGGTCGGCTGGTCCTCGGCCCGCGTCGAGGCGCTGAGGGAGCGGCCCCTCCAATGCTTCCGTTGTTTGGAGACGGGGCACACGCGGGCGACATGCAAGAGCGCGGTCGACAGAGGCGCGATGTGCTACCGCTGCGGGGCGGCGGAGCACCGGGCTTCGGCCTGTAAGGCCCCCCCCAGGTGTCCGCTCTGCGCGGACCTGGGGAGACCATCGGGCCATAGATTCGGGGCCAAAGCGTGTGCCCCGGCTCCCAAGAGGGGCCGCGCGGCGACGAAAGAGAAGGGCGCGTCTGGGGCTGCATCCGCGCAGCGGCCGCAGACGGCGCCGGGGGCCCGGACCTCCCAGGGAGGGGACTCTGCAGAGCCCATGTTAGAGTAGGTACTTTTAATCCTACTCCGGTTCTGCAGGCGAACCTCAACCACTCGCGCGCGGCACAGGACCTGTTTGTCCAAGCCGTGCGCGAGTGGGGGGCTGGGCTGGCAGTTGCGGCGGAGCCGTACGCAATCCCCGAACACCCCTTCTGGGTGGGGGACGAGATCGGCTCCGTAGTAATAGTGGCGGGAAGCCGCCCCGGGTCCCCGTCGGTCTCCCTTCTGGAGCGGGGCGAGGGATTCGTGGCGGTGCAATGGGGGGACATCGCGGTTGTCGGGATCTACATCTCGCCGAGCTGTGGCCTCGATCAATTTCGGGGGTTCCTGGGCGGGCTGAACAGCTGCATCGCGCGGTGCAGCGCCCGCCCGGTTCTCGTTTTGGGAGACTTCAATGCCCACGCGGTATCGTGGGGGAGTCCCAGGACGACCACTAGGGGTAGCGAGGTGTTAACCTGGGCGGCCGGCCTGGATCTCCGGTTGATTAACCGGGGATCCACGCCGACGTGCGTGCGTCCGCAGGGGGTCTCGATTGTCGACCTGACATGGGGGACTCCCTCGGCCGTGCGCCGGGTGTCGGGATGGAGGGTGGCCGAGGAGATAGAGATTGCGTCAGACCATACGCCCATCGTCATGGACGTGTGGCCCACCCTCCACGCGCGGGATTCCCGGCCGGGCCGGGGGGACCGACGGCCGCGATGGGCCTTGAAGCGGCTGGACGCGGACGCGTTCGGGGCCGCGGTAGCCGCGGCGACATGGACGGGGCCGGCCCTGTCCGAGCTGGCGCCTGCGCAAGGGGCGAGGCGGCTGCGGGAGGTAATGACGGCGGTGTGCGACACCGCCATGCCCCGCAGCCGGTTCGCCCCCAGGAGGGCGGCGTACTGGTGGTCCGCCGGCATTGCGGAGCTCCGGCGTGCCTGCAATGCCGCGCGGCGTCGGTACGGCCGAGCGCGTAGGAGGCGCGACGACGAGGAGGCGACGGCGAGGCTCGGCGGGGAGTACCGAGCCGCGCTCGGGGTTCTCCGCAGGGCTATCGCGCGGGCCAAGGCCGACGCGTGGTCGGAGCTCGTCGGCACGGTGGACTCCGATCCATGGGGGCGCCCGTACAAGCTTGTCATGAACAAGCTGCGCGCGTGGGCGCCTCCGGTGACGGAGTCGATGGACCCCCACCTGCTCGAGGGAGTGGTGGCGTCCCTCTTCCCGCGAGAGGGGGGACAACTGCGCCGCTCCCATTGGGAACAGGAGCCTCTCTCCTGGTCCGCAGAGTGGGAGGTGTCGGCCGGCGAGCTGGGTGAGGCGATGGCCAGGGCGCGGCGGGTGGGCCGCAAGGCCCCGGGCCCGGACGGGGTGCCGGGCCGCGCGTTGGTCTTGGCCCTGGAGGGGGGACTCGCCGCCGAACTCCGGCAGCTGTATAACGGCTGTCTGAGGGAGGGGGTGTTCCCCACGGAGTGGAAGTCGGGCAGGTTGGTCCTCCTTCCGAAGGGGGGCAAGTCCCGGTACTCGCCCTCAGGGTACCGGCCAATTTGTCTGCTGGACGAGGCGGGGAAGTTGTTCGAGCGCGTACTCGTTGGACGCCTCGTCCGGCACCTGTCGGCGGGAGGGGTCCCCGATCTGAGCGGGGTTCAATTCGGCTTCCGGGAGGGTCTCTCCACCGTCGACGCTATTCGGCGGGTGAGGGCTCTCTCGGAGGCCTGTACGAGGGGGGGCGGTGTTGCGTTGGCGATATCCTTGGATATCGCTAACGCGTTCAACACCGTCCCCTGGGATCGGATAATGGAGGCCCTGGTCTTCCACCGGGTGCCTCTGTATCTCAGAAGAGTGATTGGGAGCTATCTCTCCGACAGGGGTATAGAGTATCCCGGCCGGTACGGGATGGTGCGCAGGGGCGTCGTGCGCGGGGTTCCGCAGGGCTCGGTGTTGGGCCCGTTGCTGTGGAATCTTGCGTACGATCGCGTCCTGCGGGAGGAGATGCCTCCCGGGGTCAGCCTGACGTGTTACGCCGACGACACGCTGGTATTGGCCACCGGGAGGTATGCGAAGGAGGCCATCTGCCTGGCGGAGCGCGGCGCGTGGCGCGCGGTGCGCGCGATCCGGTCGCTGGGCCTAGAGGTGTCCGTCGAGAAAACCAGGGCCATGTGGTTTCTCCGCTCGGCCCGGTTGGCGGCGCCTCCCCAGTGCTGGATCTGCGTGGGGGAGGGGATGGTCAAGGTCGGGTCCCAGATGCGGTACCTGGGACTCGAGCTTGACGGCCGGTGGCGTTTTGACCGCCACCTTGAGTCGCTGGCGCCCCGGGCGGAGAGGGCGACCGCTGCGCTCGGTCGCCTTCTCCCGAATCTCGGGGGACCCTGTGGACGGGTGCGTCGTCTGTTCGCGGTGGTGGTGCGAGTTTTGGTCCTGTACGGAGCCCCTGTGTGGGCGCGCGATGTCTTGGCTAGGGGGCGCAGTGGCGGCACACGGTCGCTGCTGCGTCGCATCGAGCGCAGGCTGGCCATAGGCATCGTGCGGGGGTACCGCACCATTTCATACGCGACGGCGATGGTGATGTCGGGGCTGATCCCCCTCGAACTGGAGGCCCGCGTGTTGGCGGATGTGCATACGCACTCCAGGGAACTCCGGCTCCGGGGGCTGGCCCCGGATCAGGCGCGGCTCATGGTGGATGAGCTCAGGCGACATGCTCGGCGGCACGCAGCCCGGGAGTGGCGCGATAGCCTTCCCGGGACGAGGGAGGGCGAGAGGCGGGCCGTTCGGGCCATCCTCCCGGTGTTCGATCAATGGAACAGGGGATGGATGGGGCATAGGGTCTCCTACCGTGTGACGCAGGTGATGAGCGGGCACGGGTGCTTCGGCGACTACCTGTGTCGCATCGGGAGGGAGACCGAGGAGGCGTGTCACCACTGCGGCGAGCCGCGGGACACGGCGCAACACACTCTGGAGGAGTGTCCGGCATGGGGGGGAGAGCGCCGTGCCCTGCGGCGCGCGGTGGGCCACGACCTCTCGCTCCCGGCTGTCGTCGCTGCGGCAGCCGGTGGCGAGGAGGCGTGGAGGGGGTTCGCTTCCTTCTGCGAGCGGGTTATGCTGCGGAAGGAGGCTGCGGAACGGGATCGGGAGCGTAATCACGATCCCGGCCGAAGGGGGGGGAGGCGGCGCAGGGTACGCCCCGGGGGCGTACCCCCGTTGCGACGCCTCTGACGCGAGCGGGGACGCCCTTGATGATCTCGAGGCGGGGGATCGGATATCCCCTTACACTCGGTCACCAACGGCGTCCCCGGAGGCCGCCGGGCATCTCGAGCGGGGGCTCGGATGCTCATCGGGCGGCCTAACAGGGGGGAAGGCGCCACGTCGTCCGTTGCGTGGTGCCTTCGGATAGAGTAGGTACGGGAGGGGGCCGCGTCCCCCCCTGGGTGGTATGCTAAGGCGGGGGCACACCGGATTGACATGCGCGCGCAGAGCACGGGTGCCCCCAGGAGTCTAGGGACGGACGGGGAGGAGTTAGTGGGTATACTCGGCGTTGCACCAACCAGCCGAGGAGTCCCACATAACCCGGACCACCCCCCCCCGGGGGGGTTCGGGTATCCGTAACGAGATTACCTCCTCGGAAAAAAAAAAAAAAAAAAAAAAAAAAATAGGATAGGATAGAGGTTAACATAGGGGATTGGATAGGATAGAGGATAGGATATGATAGAGGATAAGATAGGATAGAGGATATGGTAGGATAGAGGATAGGATAGGATAGAGGATAGGATAGGATTGTGGGTAGGATAGGATAGTGGATAGGATAGGATAGAGGATACGATATTATAGAGGATAGAATAGGATAGAGGATAGGGGATTGGATAAGATAGAGGATAGGATAGGATAGAGGATAGGATAGGATAGAGGATAGGATAGGATAGAGGATAGGATATGATAGAGGATAGGATAGGATAGAGGATAGATAGGATAGGATAGAAAATGGGATAGGATAGAGAATAGGGAACGATAGAGGATAGGATAGAGAATAGGATAGGATAGAGGATGGGATAGGATAGAGGATAACATAGGGGATTGGATAGGATAGAGGATAGGAGACGATAGAGGATGGGACAGGACAGAGGATAGGATAGGATAGAGGATAGGATAGGGGATTGGATAGGTTAGAGAATAGGATATGATAGAGGATAGGATCGGATAGAGGATAGGATAGGGGATTGGATAGGATAGAGGATAGGATAGGATAGAGGATAGGATAGGATAGAGGATAGGGTAGGATAGAGGATAGGATAGGATAGAGGATAGGATAGGTTAGAGAATAGGATAGGATAGAGGATAGGATAGGAAAGAGGATAGGATAGGATAGAGGATAGGATAGGATAGAGGATAGGATAGGATAGAGGATAGGATAGGATAGAGGATAGGATAGGATAGAGGATAGGATAGGATAGAGGATAGGATAGGATAGAGGATAGGATAGGATAGAGGATACGATATTATAGAGGATAGGATAGGATAGAGCATAGGATAGGGGATTGGATAGGACAGAGGATAGGATAGGATAGAGGTTAACATAGGGGATTGGATAGGATAGAGGATAGGATAGGATAGAGGATAGGATAGGATAGATGATAGGATAGGATAGAGGATAGGATAGGATAGAGGATAGGATAGGATAGAGGATAGGATAGGATAGAGGATATGATAGGATAGAGGATAGGATAGGATAGAGGATAGAATATGATAGAGGATACGATATTATGGAGGGTAGGATAGGATAGAGCATAGGATAGGGGATTGGATAGGACAGAGGATAGGATAGGATAGAGGTTAACATAGGGGATTGGATAGGATAGAGGATAGGATACGATAGAGGATAGGATAGGATAGAGGATAGGATAGGATAGATGATAGGATAGGATAGAGGATAGGATAGGTTAGAGAATAGGATAGGATAGAGGATAGGATAGGAAAGCGGATAGGGTATGATTGGGGATAGGATAGGATAGAGGATAGGATAGGATAAGATAGAAAATGGGATAGGATAGAGTATACGAGACGATAAAGGATAGGATAGAGAATAGGATATAGGATTGGATAGGATACGATAGAGGATAGGATAGGATAGGATAGTGGATAGGATCAGATAGAGGATAGGATCGGATAGAGCATAGGATAGGGGATTGGATAGGATAGAGGATAGGATAGGATAGAGGATAGGATAGGATAGAGGATAGGGGATTGGATAGGATAGAGGATAGGATAGGATAGAGGATAGGATAGGATAGAGGATAGGATAGGATAGAGGATAGGATAGGATAGAGGATAGGATAGGATAGAGGATAGGATAGGATAGAGGATAGGATAGAGGATAGGATAGGATAGAGGATAGGATAGGATAGAGGATAGGATAGGATAGAGGATAGGATAGGATAGAGGATAGGATAGCGGATAGGATATGATAGAGGATAGGATAGGATAGAGGATAGGATAGGATAGAGGATAGGATAGGATAGAGGATAGATAGGATAGGATAGAAAATGGGATAGGATAGAGAATAGGGAACGATAGAGGATAGGATAGAGAATAGGATAGGATAGAGGATGGGATAGGATAGAGGATAACATAGGGGATTGGATAGGATAGAGGATAGGAGACGATAGAGGATGGGACAGGACAGAGGATAGGATAGGATAGAGGATAGGATAGGGGATTGGATAGGTTAGAGAATAGGATATGATAGAGGATAGGATCGGATAGAGGATAGGATAGGGGATTGGATAGGATAGAGGATAGGATAGGATAGAGGATAGGATAGGATAGAGGATAGGGTAGGATAGAGGATAGGATAGGATAGAGGATAGGATAGGTTAGAGAATAGGATAGGATAGAGGATAGGATAGGAAAGAGGATAGGATAGGATAGAGGATAGGATAGGATAGAGGATACGATATTATAGAGGATAGAATTGGATAGAGGATAGGGGATTGGATAGGACAGAGGATAGGATAGGATAGAGGATAGGATAGGATAGGGGATAGGATAGGATAGGATAGAAAATGTAATAGGATAGAGTATACGAGACGATAGAGGATAGGATAGAGAATAGGATATAGGATTGGATAGGATACGATAGAGGATAGGATAGGATAGGATAGTGGATAGGATCAGATAGAGGATAGGATCGGATAGAGGATAGGATAGGGGATTGGATAGGATAGAGGATAGGATAGGATAGAGGATAGGATAGGATAGAGGATAGGATAGGAAAGAGGATAGGATAGGATAGAGGATAGGATAGGATAGAGGATACGATATTATAGAGGATAGAATTGGATAGAGGATAGGGGATTGGATAGGACAGAGGATAGGATATAATAGAGGATAGGATAGGATAGAGGATAGGATAGGATAGAGGATAGGATAGGAAAGAGGATAGGATAGGATAGAGGATAGGATAGGAAAGAGGATAGGATAGGATAGAGGATAGGATAGGATAGAGGATAGGATAGGATAGAGGATAGGATAGGATAGAGGATAGGATAGGATAGGATAGAAAATGTAATAGGATAGAGTATACGAGACGATAGAGGATAGGATAGAGAATAGGATATAGGATTGGATAGGATACGATAGAGGATAGGATAGGATAGGATAGTGGATAGGATAGGATAGAGGATAGGATAGGATAGGATAGAAAATGTAATAGGATAGAGTATACGAGACGATAGAGGATAGGATAGAGAATAGGATATAGGATTGGATAGGATAGGATAGAGGATAGGATAGGATAGAGGATAGGATAGGATAGAGGATAGGATAGGATAGAGGATAGGATAGGATAGGGAATAGGATAGGATAGAGGATAGGATAGGTTAGAGAATAGGATAGGATAGAGGATAGGATAGGAAAGCGGATAGGGTATGATTGGGGATAGGATAGGATAGAGGATAGGATAGGATAAGATAGAAAATGGGATAGGATAGTGTATACGGGACGATAAAGGATAGGATAGAGAATAGGATATAGGATTGGATAGGATACGATAGAGGATAGGATAGGATAGGATAGTGGATAGGATCAGATAGAGGATAGGATCGGATAGAGCATAGGATAGGGGATTGGATAGGATAGAGGATAGGATAGGATAGAGGATAGGATAGGATAGAGGATAGGATAGGATAGAGGATAGGATAGGATAGAGGATAGGATAGGATAGATGATAGGATAGGATAGAGGATAGGATAGGATAGAGGATAGGATAGGATAGAGGATAGGATAGGATAGGATAGAAAATGTAATAGGATAGAGTATACGAGACGATAGAGGATAGGATAGAGAATAGGATATAGGATTGGATAGGATACGATAGAGGATAGGATAGGATAGGATAGTGGATAGGATAGGATAGAGGATAGGATAGGATAGGATAGAAAATGTAATAGGATAGAGTATACGAGACGATAGAGGATAGGATAGAGAATAGGATATAGGATTGGATAGGATAGGATAGAGGATAGGATAGGATAGAGGATAGGATAGGATAGAGGATAGGATAGGATAGAGGATAGGATAGGATAGAGGATAGGATAGGATAGAGAATAGGATAGGATAGAGGATAGGATAGGAAAGCGGATATTATATGATTGGGGATAGGATAGGATAGAGGATAGGATAGGATAAGATAGAAAATGGGATAGGATAGAGTATACGAGACGATAGAGGATAGGATAGAGAATAGGATATAGGATTGGATAGGATACGATAGAGGATAGGATAGGATAGGATAGTGGATAGGATCAGATAGAGGATAGGATCGGATAGAGCATAGGATAGGGGATTGGATAGGATAGAGGATAGGATAGGATAGAGGATAGGATAGGATAGAGGATAGGATAGGATAGAGGATAGGATAGGATAGAGGATAGGATAGGATAGAGGATAGGATAGGATAGAGGATAGGATAGGATAGAGGATAGGATAGGATAGAGGATAGGATAGGATAGAGGATAGGATAGGATAGAGGATAGGATAGGATAGAGGATAGGATAGGATAGAGGATAGGATAGGATAGAGGATGGAATATGATAGAGGATACGATATTATAGAGGATAGGATAGGATAGAGCATAGGATAGGATAGAGGATAGGATAGGTTAGAGAATAGTATAGGATAGAGGATAGGATAGGAAAGCGGATAGGATATGATAGGGGATAGGATAGGATAGAGGATAGAATAGGGGATTTGATAGGATAGGATAGGATAGAAAATGGGATAGGATAGAGTATACGAGACGATAGAGGATAGGATAGAGAATAGGATATAGGATTGGATAGGATACGATAGAGGATAGGATAGGATAGGATAGGATAGGATAGTGGATAGGATCAGATAGAGGATAGGATCGGATAGAGGATAGGATAGGGGATTGGATAGGATAGAGGATAGGATAGGATAGAGGATAGGATAGGATAGAGGATAGGGTAGGATAGAGGATAGGATAGGATAGAGGATAGGATAGGTTAGAGAATAGGATAGGATAGGATAGAGGATAGGATAGGGTAGAGGATAGGATAGGAAAGAGGATAGGATAGGATAGAGGATAGGATAGGATAGAGGATAGGATAGGATAGGATAGAGGATAGGATAGGATAGAGGATAGGATAGGATAGAGGATAGGATAGGATAGAGGATAGGATAGGATAGAGGATAGGATAGGATAGGATAGAAAATGTAATAGGATAGAGTATACGAGACGATAGAGGATAGGATAGAGAATAGGATATAGGATTGGATAGGATACGATAGAGGATAGGATAGGATAGGATAGTGGATAGGATCTGATAGAGGATAGGATCGGATAGAGGATAGGATAGGGGATTGGATAGGATAGAGGATGGAATATGATAGAGGATAGGATAGGATAGAGCATAGGATAGAGAATAGGATATTATAGAGGATACGATACGAAAGCGGATATTATATGATTGGGGATAGGATAGGATAGAGGATAGGATAGGATAAGATAGAAAATGGGATAGGATAGAGTATACGAGACGATAGAGGATACGATAGAGAATAGGATATAGGATTGGATAGGATACGATAGAGGATAGGATAGGATAGGATAGTGGATAGGATCAGATAGAGGATAGGATCGGATAGAGCATAGGATAGGGGATTGGATAGGATAGAGGATAATATAGGATAGAGGATAGGGGATTGGATAGGATAGAGGATAGGATAGGATAGAGGATAGGATAGGATAGAGGATAGGATTGGATAGGATAGAGGATAGGATAGGATAGGATAGTGGATAGGATCAGATAGAGGATAGGATCGGATAGAGGATAGGATAGGGGATTGGATAGGATAGAGGATGGAATGTGATAGAGGTTACGATATTATAGAGGATAGGATAGGATAGAGCATAGGATAGGATAGAGGATAGGATAGGATAGAGGATAGGGGATTGGATAGGATAGAGGATAGGATAGGATAGAGGATAGGATAGGATAGGATAGGATAGGATAGAGGATAGGATAGGATAGAGGATAGGATAGGATAGAGGATAGGATAGGATAGAGGATAGGATAGGATAGAGGATAGGATAGGATAGAGGATAGGATAGGATAGAGGATAGGATAGGATGGAGGATAGGATAGGATAGAGGATAGGATAGGATAGAGGATAGGATAGGATAGAGAATAGGATAGGATAGAGGATAGGATAGGAAAGCGGATATTATATGATTGGGGATAGGATAGGATAGAGGATAGGATAGGATAAGATAGAAAATGGGATAGGATAGAGTATACGAGACGATAGAGGATAGGATAGAGAATAGGATATAGGATTGGATAGGATACGATAGAGGATAGGATAGGATAGGATAGTGGATAGGATCAGATAGAGGATAGGATCGGATAGAGCATAGGATAGGGGATTGGATAGGATAGAGGATAGGATAGGATAGAGGATAGGATAGGATAGAGGATAGGGGATTGGATAGGATAGAGGATAGGATAGGATAGAGGATAGGATAGGATAGGATAGAGGATAGGATAGAGGATAGGATAGGATAGAGGATAGGATAGGATAGAGAATAGGATAGGATAGAGGATAGGATAGGATAGAGGATAGGATCGGATAGAGGATAGGATAGGATAGAGGATAGGATAGGATAGGATAGAGGATAGGATAGGAAAGAGGATAGGATAGGATAGAGGATAGGATAGGATAGAGAATAGGATAGGATAGAGGATAGGATACGAAAGCGGATATTATATGATTGGGGATAGGATAGGATAGAGGATAGGATAGAGGATAGGATAGGATAGAGGATAGGATAGGATAGAGGATAGGATAGGATAGATGATAGGATAGGATAGGATAGAGAATAGGATAGGATACAGGATAGGATAGGATAGAGAATAGGATATTATAGAGGATAGGATAGGAAAGCGGATATTATATGATTGGGGATAGGATAGGATAGAGGATAGGATAGGATAAGATAGAAAATGGGATAGGATAGAGTATACGAGACGATAGAGGATAGGATAGAGAATAGGATATAGGATTGGATAGGATACGATAGAGGATAGGATAGGATAGGATAGTGGATAGTATCAGATAGAGGATAGGATCGGATAGAGCAGAGGATAGGGGATTGGAGAGGATAGAGGATAGGATAGGATAGAGGATAGGGGATTGGATAGGATAGAGGATAGGATAGGATAGAGGATAGGATAGGATAGAGGATAGGATTGGATAGGATAGAGGATAGGATAGAGGATAGGATAGGATAGAGGATAGGATAGGATAGAGGATAGGATAGGATAGAGGAGAGGATAGGATAGAGGATATGATAGGATAGAGGATAGGATAGGATACAGGATAGGATAGGATAGAGGATAGGATAGGATAGAGGATAGGATAGGATAGGATAGAGGATAGAATATGATAGAGGATAGAATATGATAGAGGATACGATATTATAGAGGATAGGATAGGATAGAGCATGGGATAGGGGATTGGATAGGACAGAGGATAGGATAGGATAGAGGTTAACATAGGGGATAGGATAGGATAGAGGATAGGGTAGGATAGAGGATAGGATAGGATAGAGGATAGGATAGGATTGAGGGTAGGATAGGATAGTGGATAGGATAGGATAAAGGATAGAATAGGATAGAGGATAGGGGATTGGATAAGATAGAGGATAGGATAGGATAGAGGATAGGATAAGATAGAGGATAGGATAGGATAGAGGATAGGATAGGATAGAGGATAGGATAGGATAGAGGATAGGATAGGATAGAGGATAGGATAGCGGATAGGATATGATAGAGGATAGGATAGGATAGAGGATAGGATAGGATAGAGGATAGATAGGATAGGATAGAAAATGCGATAGGATAGAGAATAGGAAAAGATAGAGGATAGGATAGAGAATAGGATAGGATAGAGGATGGGATAGGATAGAGGATAACATAGGGGATTGGAAAGGATAGAGGATAGGAGACGATAGAGGATGGGACAGGACAGAGGATAGGATAGGATAGAGGATAGGATAGGGGATTGGATAGGTTAGAGAATAGGATATGATAGAGGATAGGATAGGATAGAGGATAGGATGGGGGATTGGATACGATAGAGGATAGGATAGGATAGAGGATAGGATAGGATAGAGGATAGGATAGGATAGAGGATAGGATAGGATAGAGGATAGGATAGGATAGAGGATAGGATAGGATAGAGGATAGGATAGGATAGAGGATAGGATAGGATATAGAATAGGATACGATAGAGGATAGGATAGGATATAGGATAGGGTAGGATATAGGATAGGATAGGATAGAGGATAGGATAGGATAGAGGATAGGATAGGATAGAGGATAGGATAGGATAGAGGATAGGATAGGATAGAGGATAGGATAGGATAGAGGATGGAATATGATAGAGGATACGATATTATAGAGGATAGGATTGGATAGAGCATAGGATAGGTTAGAGGATAGGATAGGTTAGAGAATAGTGAAGGATAGAGGATAGGATAGGAAAGCGGATAGGATATGATAGGGGATAGGATAGGATAGAGGATAGGACAGGGGATTGGATAGGATAGGATAGGATAGAAAATGGGATAGGATAGAGTATACGAGACGATAGAGGATAGGATAGAGAATAGGATATAGGATTGGATAGGATATGATAGAGGATAGGATAGGATAGGATAGTGGATAGGATCAGATAGAGGATAGGATCAGATAGAGGATAGGATAGAGTATGGGATAGGATAGAGGATAACATAGGGGATTGGATAGGATAGAGGATAGGAGACGATAGAAGATAGGATAGGATAGAGGATACGATATTATAAAGGATAGGATAGGATAGAGGATAGGATAGGATAGAGGATAGGATAGGATAGAGGATAGGATAGAGGATAGGATAGGATAGAGGATAGGATATTATAGAGGATAGGATAGGATAGAGGATAGGATAGGATAGAGGATAGGATAGGATTGAGGGTAGGATAGGATAGTGGATAGGATAGGATAGAGGATACGATATTATAGAGGATAGAATAGGATAGAGGATAGGGGATTGGATAGGATAGAGTATAGGATAGGATAGAGTATAGGATAGGATAGAGGATAGGATAGGATAGAGGATAGGATAGGATAGAGGATAGGATATGATAGAGGATTGGATAGGATAGAGGATAGGATAGGATAGAGGATAGGATAGGATAGAGGATTGGATAGGATAGAGGATAGGAGACGATAGAGGTTGGGATAGGATAGAGGATAGGATAGGATAGAGGATAGGATAGGATAGAGAATAGGATAGGATAGAGGATAGGATTGGATAGAGGATAGGATAGGATAGAGGATAGGATAGATTAGAGAATAGGATAGGATAGAGGGTAGGATGGGATAGAGAATAGGGTAGGTTAGAGAATAGTATAGGATAGAGAATAGGATATAGGATTGGATAGGATACGATAGAGGATAGGATAGGATAGGATAGTGGATAGGATCAGATATAGGATAGGATCGGATAGAGGATAGGATAGGGGATTGGATAGGATGGAGGATAGGATAGGTTAGGGGATTTGATAGAATAGAGGATAGGATAGGATAGAGGATAGGATAGGATAGAGGATAGGGTAGGATAGATGATAGGATAGGATAGAGGATAGGATAGGTTAGAGGATAGGATAGGTTAGAGGATAGGATAGGATAGAGGATAGAATATGATAGAGGATACGATATTATAGAGGATAGGATAGGATAGAGCATAGGATAGGATAGAGATAGGATAGGTTAGAGAATAGTATAGGATAGAGGATAGGATAGGAAAGCGGATAGGATATGATAGGGGATAGGATAGGATAGAGGATAAGATAGGGGATTGGATAGGATAGAGGATAGGATAGGATAGAGGATAGGATAGGATAGAGGATAGGGTAGGATAGAGGATAGGATAGGATAGAGGATAGGATAGGTTGGAGAATAGTATAGGATAGGATAGCGGATAGGATATGATAGAGGATAGGATAGGATAGAGGATAGGATAGGATAGAGGATAGGATAGGATAGAGGATAGGATAGGATAGAGGATAGGATAGGATAGAGGATTGGATAGGATAGAGGATAGGAGAAGATAGAGGTTGGGATAGGATAGAGGATAGGATAGGATAGAGGATAGGATAGGATAGGATAGAGGATAGGATAGGATAGAGGATAGAATAGGATAGAGGATAGGATAGATTAGAGAAGAGGATAGGATAGAGGGTAGGATGGGATAGAGGATAGAATAGGATAGAGGATAGGATAGGATAGAGGATAGGATAGGATAGAGGATAGGATAGCAGATAGGATATGATAGAGGATAGGATAGGATAGAGGATAGGATAGGATAGAGGATAGGATAGGATAGAGGATAGATAGGATGGGATAGAAAATGGGATAAGATAGAGAATAGGAAACGATAGAGGATAGGATAGAGAATAGGATAGGATAGAGGGTGGGATAGGATAGAGGATAACATAGGGGATTGGATAGGATAGAGGATAGGATAGGATAGAGGATAGGATAGGATAGAGAATAGGATAGGATAGAGGATAGGATAGGATAGAGGATAGGATAGGATAGGATAGAGGATAGGATAGAGGATAGGATAGGATAGAGGATAGGATAGGATAGAGGATAGGATAGGATAGAGGATAGGATAGGATAGAGAATAGGATAGGATAGAGGATAGGATAGGAAAGCGGATATTATATGATTGGGGATAGGATAGGATAGAGGATAGGATAGAGGATAGGATAGGATATAGGATAGGATAGGATAGAGGATAGGATAGGATAGAGGATAGGATAGGATAGAGGATAGGATAGGACAGAGGATAGGATAGGATAGGATAGAGGATAGGATAGGATAGAGGATAGGATAGGATAGAGAATAGGATATTATAGAGGATAGGATAGGAAAGCGGATATTATATGATTGGGGATAGGATAGGATAGAGGATAGGATAGGATAGGATAGAAAATGGGATAGGATAGAGTATACGAGACGATAGAGGATAGGATAGAGAATAGGATAGGTTAGAGAATAGGATAGGATAGAGGACAGGATAGGAAAGCGGATAGGATATGATTGGGGATAGGATAGGATAGAGGATAGGATAGGATAGGATAGAAAATGGGATAGGATAGAGTATACGAGACGATAGAGGATAGGATAGAGAATAGGATATAGGATTGGATAGGATAGGATAGAGGATAGGATAGGATAGGATAGTGGATAGGATCAGATAGAGGATAGGATCGGATAGAGCATAGGATAGGGGATTGGATAGGATAGAGGATAGGATAGGATAGAGGATAGGATAGAGGATAGGATAGGATAGAGGATAGGATAGGATAGAGGATAGGATTGGATAGGATAGAGGATAGGATAGGATAGGATAGTGGATAGGATCAGATAGAGGATAGGATCGGATAGAGGATAGGATAGGGGATTGGATAGGAGTGAGGATGGAATATGATAGAGGTTACGATATTATAGAGGATAGGATAGGATAGAGCATAGGATAGGATAGAGGATAGGATAGGATAGAGGATAGGATAGGTTAGAGAATAGGATAGGATAGAGGACAGGATAGGAAAGCGGATAGGATACGATTGGGGATAGGATAGGATAGAGGATAGGATAGGATAGGATAGAAAATGGGATAGGAAAGAGTATACGAGACGATAGAGGATAGGATAGAGAATAGGATATAGGATTGGATAGGATAGGATAGAGGATAGGATAGGTTAGAGAATAGGATAGGATAGAGGATAGGATAGGAAAGCGGATAGGATATGATTGGGGATAGGATAGGATAGAGGATAGGATACGATAAGATAGAAAATGGGATAGGATAGAGTATACGAGACGATAGAGGATAGGATAGAGAATAGGATATAGGATTGGATAGGATACGATAGAGGATAGGATAGGATAGGATAGTGGATAGGATCAGATAGAGGATAGGATCGGATAGAGCATAGTATAGGGGATTGGATAGGATAGAGGATAGGATAGGATAGAGGATAGGATAGGATAGAGGATAGGATAGGATAGGATAGAGGATAGGATAGGATAGAGGATAGGATAGGATAGAGGATAGGATAGGATAGGATAGAGGATAGGATAGAGGATAGGATAGAGGATAGGATAGGATAAAGGATAGGATAGGTTAGAGAATAGTATAGGATAGAGGATAGGATAGGAAAGCGGATAGGATATGATAGATGATAGGATAGGATAGAGGATAGGATAGGGGATTGAATAGGATAGAGGATAGGATAGCATAGAGGATAGGATAGGTAAGAGAATAGGATAGGATAGAGGATATTATAGGATAGAGGATAGGATAGGATAGAGGATAGGATAGGATAGAGGATAGGATAGGTTAGAGAATAGGATAGGATAGAGGATATTATAGGATAGAGGATAGGATAGGATAGAGGATAGGATAGGATAGAGGATTGGATAGGATAGATGATAGGAGACGATAGAGGTTGGGATAGGATAGAGGATAGGATAGGATAGAGGATAGGATAGGATAGAGGTTAACATAGGGGATTGGATAGGATAGAGGATAGGATACGATAGAGGATAGGATAGGATATAGGATAGGGTAGGATAGAGGATAGGATAGGATAGAGGATAGGATAGGATAGAGGATAGGATAGGATAGAGGATAGGATAGGATAGAGGATGGAATATGATAGAGGATACGATATTATAGAGGATAGGATAGGATAGAGCATAGGATAGTATAGAGGATAGGATAGGATAGAGAATAGTATAGGATAGAGGATAGGATAGGAAAGCGGATAGGACATGATAGGGGATAGGATAGGATAGAGGATATGATAGGGGATTGGATAGGATAGGATAGGATAGAAAATGGGATAGGATAGAGTATACGAGACGATAGAGGATAGGATAGAGAATAGGATATAGGATTGGATAGGATACGATAGAGGATAGGGTAGGATGGGATAGTGGATAGGTTCAGATAGAGGATAGGAAGGATAGAGGATAGGATAGGGGATTGGATAGGATAGAGGATAGGATAGGATAGAGGATAGGATAGGATAGAGGATAGGATAGGATAGAGGATAGGATAGGATAGAGGATAGGATAGGATAGAGGATTGGATAGGATAGATGATAGGAGACGATAGAGGTTGGGATAGGATAGAGGATAGGATAGGATAGAGGATAGGTTAGGATAGAGGTTAACATAGGGGATTGGATAGGATAGAGGATAGGATACGATAGAGGATAGGATAGGATATAGGATAGGGTAGGATAGAGGATAGGATAGGATAGAGGATAGGATAGGATAGAGGATAGGATAGGATAGAGGATAGGATAGGATAGAGGATGGAATATGATAGAGGATACGATATTATAGAGGATAGGATAGGATAGAGCATAGGATAGGATAGAGGATAGGATAGGTTAGAGAATAGTATAGGATAGAGGATAGGATAGGAAAGCGGATAGGATATGATAAGGGATAGGATAGGATAGAGGATATGATAGGGGATTGGATAGGATAGGATAGGATAGAAAATGGGATAGGATAGAGTATACGAGACGATAGAGGATAGGATAGAGAATAGGATATAGGATTGGATAGGATACGATAGAGGATAGGATAGGATGGGATAGTGGATAGGATCAGATAGAGGATAGGAAGGATAGAGGATAGGATAGGGGATTGGATAGGATAGAGGATAGGATAGGATAGAGGATAGGATAGGATAGAGGATAGGGTAGGATAGAGGATAGGATAGGTTAGAGAATAGGATAGGATAGAGCATAGGATAGGATAGAGGATAGGATAGGTTAGAGAATAGTATAGGATAGAGGATAGGATAGGAAAGCGGATAGGATATGATAGGGGCTAGGATAGGATAGAGGATATGATAGGGGATTGGATAGGATAGGATAGGATAGAAAATGGGATAGGATAGAGTATACGAGACGATAGAGGATAGGATAGAGAATAGGATATAGGATTGGATAGGATACGATAGAGGATAGGATAGGATGGGATAGTGGATAGGATCAGATAGAGGATAGGATCGGATAGAGCATAGGATAGGGGATTGGATAGGATAGAGGATAGGATAGGATAGAGGATAGGGGATTGGATAGGATAGAGGATAGGATAGGATAGAGGATAGGATAGGATAGAGGATAGGATTGGATAGGATAGAGGATAGGATAGGATAGGATAGTGGATAGGATCAGATAGAGGATAGGATCGGATAGAGGATAGGATAGGGGATTGGATAGGAGTGAGGATGGAATATGATAGAGGTTACGATATTATAGAGGATAGGATAGGATAGAGCATAGGATAGGATAGAGGATAGGATAGGATAGAGGATAGGATAGGTTAGAGAATAGGATAGGATAGAGGACAGGATAGGAAAGCGGATAGGATACGATTGGGGATAGGATAGGATAGAGGATAGGATAGGATAGGATAGAAAATGGGATAGGAAAGAGTATACGAGACGATAGAGGATAGGATAGAGAATAGGATATAGGATTGGATAGGATAGGATAGAGGATAGGATAGGTTAGAGAATAGGATAGGATAGAGGATAGGATAGGAAAGCGGATAGGATATGATTGGGGATAGGATAGGATAGAGGATAGGATACGATAAGATAGAAAATGGGATAGGATAGAGTATACGAGACGATAGAGGATAGGATAGAGAATATTATATAGGATTGGATAGGATACGATAGAGGATAGGATAGGATAGGATAGTGGATAGGATCAGATAGAGGATAGGATCGGATAGAGCATAGTATAGGGGATTGGATAGGATAGAGGATAGGATAGGATAGAGGATAGGATAGGATAGAGGATAGGATAGGATAGGATAGAGGATAGGATAGGATAGAGGATAGGATAGGATAGAGGATAGGATAGGATAGGATAGAGGATAGGATAGAGGATAGGATAGAGGATAGGATAGGATAAAGGATAGGATAGGTTAGAGAATAGTATAGGATAGAGGATAGGATAGGAAAGCGGATAGGATATGATAGATGATAGGATAGGATAGAGGATAGGATAGGGGATTGAATAGGATAGAGGATAGGATAGGATAGAGGATAGGATAGGTAAGAGAATAGGATAGGATAGAGGATATTATAGGATAGAGGATAGGATAGGATAGAGGATAGGATAGGATAGAGGATAGGATAGGTTAGAGAATAGGATAGGATAGAGGATATTATAGGATAGAGGATAGGATAGGATAGAGGATAGGATAGGATAGAGGATTGGATAGGATAGATGATAGGAGACGATAGAGGTTGGGATAGGATAGAGGATAGGATAGGATAGAGGATAGGATAGGATAGAGGTTAACATAGGGGATTGGATAGGATAGAGGATAGGATACGATAGAGGATAGGATAGGATATAGGATAGGGTAGGATAGAGGATAGGATAGGATAGAGGATAGGATAGGATAGAGGATAGGATAGGATAGAGGATAGGATAGGATAGAGGATGGAATATGATAGAGGATACGATATTATAGAGGATAGGATAGGATAGAGCATAGGATAGTATAGAGGATAGGATAGGATAGAGAATAGTATAGGATAGAGGATAGGATAGGAAAGCGGATAGGACATGATAGGGGATAGGATAGGATAGAGGATATGATAGGGGATTGGATAGGATAGGATAGGATAGAAAATGGGATAGGATAGAGTATACGAGACGATAGAGGATAGGATAGAGAATAGGATATAGGATTGGATAGGATACGATAGAGGATAGGGTAGGATGGGATAGTGGATAGGTTCAGATAGAGGATAGGAAGGATAGAGGATAGGATAGGGGATTGGATAGGATAGAGGATAGGATAGGATAGAGGATAGGATAGGATAGAGGATAGGATAGGATAGAGGATAGGATAGGATAGAGGATAGGATAGGATAGAGGATTGGATAGGATAGATGATAGGAGACGATAGAGGTTGGGATAGGATAGAGGATAGGATAGGATAGAGGATAGGTTAGGATAGAGGTTAACATAGGGGATTGGATAGGATAGAGGATAGGATACGATAGAGGATAGGATAGGATATAGGATAGGGTAGGATAGAGGATAGGATAGGATAGAGGATAGGATAGGATAGAGGATAGGATAGGATAGAGGATAGGATAGGATAGAGGATGGAATATGATAGAGGATACGATATTATAGAGGATAGGATAGGATAGAGCATAGGATAGGATAGAGGATAGGATAGGTTAGAGAATAGTATAGGATAGAGGATAGGATAGGAAAGCGGATAGGATATGATAAGGGATAGGATAGGATAGAGGATATGATAGGGGATTGGATAGGATAGGATAGGATAGAAAATGGGATAGGATAGAGTATACGAGACGATAGAGGATAGGATAGAGAATAGGATATAGGATTGGATAGGATACGATAGAGGATAGGATAGGATGGGATAGTGGATAGGATCAGATAGAGGATAGGAAGGATAGAGGATAGGATAGGGGATTGGATAGGATAGAGGATAGGATAGGATAGAGGATAGGATAGGATAGAGGATAGGGTAGGATAGAGGATAGGATAGGTTAGAGAATAGGATAGGATAGAGCATAGGATAGGATAGAGGATAGGATAGGTTAGAGAATAGTATAGGATAGAGGATAGGATAGGAAAGCGGATAGGATATGATAGGGGCTAGGATAGGATAGAGGATATGATAGGGGATTGGATAGGATAGGATAGGATAGAAAATGGGATAGGATAGAGTATACGAGACGATAGAGGATAGGATAGAGAATAGGATATAGGATTGGATAGGATACGATAGAGGATAGGATAGGATGGGATAGTGGATAGGATCAGATAGAGGATAGGAAGGATAGAGGATAGGATAGGGGATTGGATAGGATAGAGGATAGGATAGGATAGAGGATAGGATAGGATAGAGGATAGGGTAGGATAGAGGATAGGATAGGTTAGAGAATAGGATAGGATAGAGGATAGGATAGGATAGAGGATAGGATAGGGTAGAGGATAGGATAGGATAGGATAGAGGATAGGATAGGATAGAGGATAGGATAGGATAGAGGATAGGATAGGATAGAGGATAGGATAGGATAGAGGTAGGATAGGATAGAGGATTGGATAGGATAGAGGATAGGAGACGATAGAGGTTGGGATAGGATAGAGGATAGGATAGGATAGAGGATAGGATAGGATAGAGGATAGGATAGGATAGAGGATGGAATATGATAGAGGATACGATATTATAGAGGATAGGATAGGATAGAGCATAGGATAGGATAGAGGATAGGATAGGTTAGAGAATAGTATAGGATAGAGGATAGGCTAGGAAAGCGGATAGGATATGATAGGGGATAGGATAAGATAGAGGATAGGATAGGTTAGAGAATAGTATAGGATAGAGGATAGGATAGGATAGCGGATAGGATATGATAGAGGATAGGATAGGATAGAGGATAGGATAGGATAGAGGATAGGATAGGATAGAGGATAGGATAGGATAGAGGATAGGATATAATAGAGGATGGAATATGATAGAGGATACGATATTATAGAGGATACGATATTATAGAGGATAGGATAGGATAGAGCATAGGATAGGTTAGAGAATAGTATAGGATGGAGGATAGGATAGGAAAGCGGATAGGATATGATAGGGGATAGGATAGGATAAAGGATAGGATAGGTTAGAGAATAGTATAGGATAGAGGATAAGATAGGATAGAGGATAGGATAGAGGATAGGATAGGATAGAGGATAGGATATTATAGAGGATAGGATAGGATAGAGGATAGGATAGGTTAGAGGATAGGATAGGATAGAGGATAGGATAGGATAGAGGATAGGATAGGTTAGAGAATAGGATAGGATAGAGGATAGGATAGGAAAGCGGATAGGATATGATTGGGGATAGGATAGGATAGAGGATAGGATAGGATAAGATAGAAAATGGAATAGGATAGAGTATACGAGACGATAGAGGATAGGATAGAGAATAGGATATAGGATTGGATAGGATACGATAGATGATAGGATAGGATAGGATAGTGGATAGGATCAGATAGAGGATAGGATCGGATAGAGCATAGGATAGGGGATTGGATAGGATAGAGGATAGGATAGGATAGAGGATAGGATAGGATAGAGGATAGGATAGGATAGAGGATAGGGGATTAGATAGGATAGAGGATAGGATAGGATAGTGGATAGGATAGGATAGAGGATAGGATAGGATAGAGGATAGGATAGGATAGAGGATAGGATAGGATAGAGGATAGGATAGGATAGAGGATAGGATAGAGGATAGGATAGAGGATAGGATAGAGGATAGGATAGGATAGAGGATAGGATTGGATAGAGGATAGGATAGGATAGAGGATAGGATTGGATAGAGGATAGGATAGGATAGAGGATAGGATAGGATAGAGGATAGGATAGGATAGAAGATAGGATAGGATAGTGGATAGGATAGGATAGAGGATAGAATATGATAGAGGATACGATATTATAGAGGATAGGATAGGATAGAGCATAGGATAGGGGATTGGATAGGACAGAGGATAGGATAGGATAGAGGTTAACATAGGGGATTGGATAGGATAGAGGATAGGATACGATAGAGGATAGGATAGGGTAGAGGATATGGTAGGATAGAGGATAGGATAGGATAGAGGATAGGATAGGATTGTGGGTAGGATATTATAGAGGATAGGATTGGATAGAGGATACGATATTATAGAGGATAGAATAGGATAGAGGATAGGGGATTGGATAGGATAGAGGATAGGATAGGATAGAGGATAGGATAGGATAGAGGATAGGATAGGATAGAGGATAGGATAGGATAGAGGTTAGGATAGGATAGAGGATAGGATAGGATAGGGGATAGGATAGGATAGAGGATAGGATAGGATAGAGGATAGGATAGGATAGAGGATAGAATATGATAGAGGATACGATATTATGGAGGATAGGATAGGATAGAGCATAGGATAGGGGATTGGATAGGACAGAGGATAGGATAGGATAGAGGATAGGATAGGATAGAGGATAGGATAGGGTAGAGGATAGGATAGGATAGAGGATAGGATAGGTTAGAGAATAGGATAGGATAGAGGATAGGATAGGATAGAGGATAGGATATGATTGGGGATAGGATAGGATAGAGGATAGGATAGGATAGGATAGAAAATGTAATAGGATAGAGTATACGAGACGATAGAGGATAGGATAGAGAATAGGATATAGAATTGGATAGGATACGATAGAGGATTGGATAGGATAGGATAGTGGATAGGATCAGATAGAGGATAGGATCGGATAGAGGATAGGATAGGGGATTGGATAGGATAGAGGATAGGATAGGGGATTGGATAGGATAGAGGATGGAATATGATAGAGGATACGATATTATAGAGGATAGGATAGGATAGAGGATAGGATACGATAGAGGATAGGATAGGATAGAGGATAGGATAGGATAGAGGTTAGGATAGGATAGAGGATAGGATAGGATAGAGGATAGGGTAGGATAGAGGATAGGATAGGATAGAGGATAGGATAGGATAGAGGATAGGATAGGATAGAGGATAGAATATGATAGAGGATACCATATTATGGAGGATAGGATAGGATAGAGCATAGGATAGGGGATTGGATAGGACAGAGGATAGGATAGGATAGAGGATAGGATAGGATAGAGGATAGGATAGGGTAGAGGATAGGATAGGATAGAGGATAGGATAGGTTAGAGAATAGGATAGGATAGAGGATAGGATAGGATAGAGGATAGGATATGATTGGGGATAGGATAGGATAGAGGATAGGATAGGATAGGATAGAAAATGTAATAGGATAGAGTATACGAGACGATAGAGGATAGGATAGAGAATAGGATACAGGATTGGATAGGATACGATAGAGGATAGGATAGGATAGGATAGTGGATAGGATCAGATAGAGGATAGGATCGGATAGAGGATAGGATAGGGGATTGGATAGGATAGAGGATAGGATAGGGGATTGGATAGGATAGAGGACGGAATATGATAGAGGATACGATATTATAGAGGATAGGATAGGATAGAGCATAGGACAGGATAGAGGATAGGATAGGATAGAGGATAGGATAGGAAAGCGGATAGCATATGATTGGGGATAGGATAGGATAGAGGATAGGATAGGATAAGATAGAAAATGGGATAGGATAGAGTATACGAGACGATAGAGGATAGGATAGAGAATAGGATATAGGATTGGATAGGATACGATAGAGGATAGGATAGGATAGGATAGTGGATAGGATCAGATAGAGGATAGGATCGGATAGAGCATAGGATAGGGGATTGGTTAGGATAGAGGGTAGGATAGGATAGAGGATAGGATAGGATAGAGGATAGGGGATTGGATAGGATAGAGGATAGGATAGGATAGAGGATAGGATAGGATAGAGGATAGGATAGGATAGAGGATAGGATAGGATAGAGGATATGATAGGATAGAGGATAGGATAGGATAGAGGATAGGATAGGATTGTGGGTAGGATAGGCTAGTGGATAGGATAGGATAGAGGATACGATATTATAGAGGATAGAATAGGATACAGGATAGGGGATTGGATAAGATAGAGGATAGGATAGGATAGAGGATAGGATAGGATAGAGGATAGGATAGGATAGAGGATAGGATAGGATAGAGGATAGGATAGGATAGAGGATAGGATAGGATAGAGGATAGGATAGGATAGAGGATAGGATAGGATAGAGGATAGGATAGGATAGAGGATAGGATAGGATAGAGGATAGGATAGGATAGAGGATAGGATAGGATAGAGGATAGGATAGGATAGAGGATAGGATAGGATAGAGGATAGGATAGCGGATAGGATATGATAGAGGATAGGATAGGATAGAGGATAGGATAGGATAGAGGATAGGATAGGATAGAGGATAGGATAGGATAGAGGATAGATAGGATAGGATAGAAAATGGGATTGGATAGAGAATAGGAAACGATAGAGGATAGGATAGAGAATAGGATAGGATAGAGGATGGGATAGGATAGAGGATAACATAGGGGATTGGATAGGATAGAGGATAGGAGACGATAGAGGATGGGACAGGACAGAGGATAGGATAGGATAGAGGATAGGATAGGGGATTGGATAGGTTAGAGAATAGGATATGATAGAGGATAGGATCGGATAGAGGATAGGATGGTGGTTTGGATACGATAGAGGATAGGATAGGATAGAGGATAGGATAGGATAGAGGATAGGATAGGATAGAGGATAGGATAGGATAGAGGATAGGATAGGATAGAGGATAGGATAGGATAGAGGATAGGATAGGATAGAGGATAGGATAGGATAGAGGATAGGATAGGATAGAGGATAGGATAGGATAGAGGATAGGATAGGATAGAGGATAGGATAGGATAGAGGATAGGATAGGATAGAGGATAGGATAGGATAGAGGATAGGATAAAGGATAGGATAGGATAGAGGATAGGATAGGATAGAGGATAGGATAGGATAGAGGATAGGATAGGGTAGAGGATAGGATAGGATAGAGGATAGGATAGGATAGAGGATAGGATAGGATAGAGGATAGGATAGGATAGAGGATACGATATTATAGAGGATAGGATAGGATAGAGCATAGGATAGGGGATTGGATAGGACAGAGGATAGGATAGGATAGAGGTTAACATAGGGGATTGGATAGGATAGAGGATAGGATAGGATAGAGGATAGGATAGGATAGATGATAGGATAGGATAGAGGATAGGATAGGATAGAGGATAGGATAGGATAGAGGATAGGATAGGATAGAGGATAGGATAGGATAGAGGATAGGATAGGATAGAGGATAGGATAGGATAGAGGATAGAATATGATAGAGGATACGATATTATGGAGGTTAGGATAGGATAGAGCATAGGATAGGGGATTGGATAGGACAGAGGATAGGATAGGATAGAGGTTAACATAGGGGATTGGATAGGATAGAGGATAGGATACGATAGAGGATAGGATAGGATAGAGGATAGGATAGGATAGATGATAGGATAGGATAGAGGATAGGATAGGTTAGAGAATAGGATAGGATAGAGGATAGGATAGGAAAGCGGATAGGGTATGATTGGGGATAGGATAGGATAGAGGATAGGATAGGATAAGATAGAAAATGGGATAGGATAGAGTATACGAGACGATAAAGGATAGGATAGAGAATAGGATATAGGATTGGATAGGATACGATAGAGGATAGGATAGGATAGGATAGTGGATAGGATCAGATAGAGGATAGGATCGGATAGAGCATAGGATAGGGGATTGGATAGGATAGAGGATAGGATAGGATAGAGGATAGGATAGGATAGAGGATAGGGGATTGGATAGGATAGAGGATAGGATAGGATAGAGGATAGGATAGGATAGAGGATAGGATAGGATAGAGGATAGGATAGGATAGAGGATAGGATAGGATAGAGGATAGGATAGGATAGTGGATAGGATAGGATAGAGGATAGGATAGGATAGAGGATAGGATAGGATAGAGGATAGGATAGGATAGAGGATAGGATAGGATAGAGGATAGGATAGGATAGAGGATAGGATAGGATAGAGGATAGGATAGGATAGAGGATAGGATAGGATAGAGGATAGGATAGGATAGAGGATAGGATAGGATAGAGGATAGGATAGGATAGAGAATAGGATAGGATAGAGGATAGGATAGGAAAGCGGATATTATATGATTGGGGATAGGATAGGATAGAGGATAGGATAGGATAAGATAGAAAATGGGATAGGATAGAGTATACGAGACGATAGAGGATAGGATAGAGAATAGGATATAGGATTGGATAGGATACGATAGAGGATAGGATAGGATAGGATAGTGGATAGGATCAGATAGAGGATAGGATCGGATAGAGGATAGGATAGGATAGAGGATAGGATAGGATAGAGGATAGGATAGGATAGAGGATAGGATAGGATAGAGGATAGGATAGGATAGAGGATAGGATAGGATAGAGGATAGGAAAGGATAGAGGATAGTATAGAATAGAGGATAGGATAGGATAGAGGATAGGATAGGATAGAGGATAGGATAGGATAGAGGATAGGATAGGATGGAGGATAGGATAGGATAGAGGATAGAATATGATAGAGAATACGATATTATAGAGGATAGGATAGGATAGAGCATAGGATAGGGGATTGGATAGGACAGAGGATAGGATAGGATAGAGGTTAACATAGGGGATTGGATAGGATAGAGGATAGGATATGATAGAGGATAAGATAGGATAGAGGATATGGTAGGATAGAGGATAGGATAGGATAGAGGATAGGATAGGATTGTGGGTAGGATAGGATAGTGGATAGGATAGGATAGAGGATACGATATTATAGAGGATAGAATAGGATAGAGGATAGGGGATTGGATAAGATAGAGGATAGGATAGGATAGAGGATAGGATAGGATAGAGGATAGGATAGGATAGAGGATAGGATATGATAGAGGATAGGATAGGATAGAGGATAGATAGGATAGGATAGAAAATGGGATAGGATAGAGAATAGGGAACGATAGAGGATAGGATAGAGAATAGGATAGGATAGAGGATGGGATAGGATAGAGGATAACATAGGGGATTGGATAGGATAGAGGATAGGAGACGATAGAGGATGGGACAGGACAGAGGATAGGATAGGATAGAGGATAGGATAGGGGATTGGATAGGTTAGAGAATAGGATATGATAGAGGATAGGATCGAATAGAGGATAGGATGGGGGATTGGATACGATAGAGGATAGGATAGGATAGAGGATAGGATAGGATAGAGGATAGGATAGGATAGAGGATAGGATAGGATAGAGGATAGGATAGGATAGAGGATAGGATAGGATGGAGGATAGGATAGGATAGAGGATAGAATATGATAGAGAATACGATATTATAGAGGATAGGATAGGATAGAGCATAGGATAGGGGATTGGATAGGACAGAGGATAGGATAGGATAGAGGTTAACATAGGGGATTGGATAGGATAGAGGATAGGATATGATAGAGGATAAGATAGGATAGAGGATATGGTAGGATAGAGGATAGGATAGGATAGAGGATAGGATAGGATTGTGGGTAGGATAGGATAGTGGATAGGATAGGATAGAGGATACGATATTATAGAGGATAGAATAGGATAGAGGATAGGGGATTGGATAAGATAGAGGATAGGATAGGATAGAGGATAGGATAGGATAGAGGATAGGATAGGATAGAGGATAGGATATGATAGAGGATAGGATAGGATAGAGGATAGATAGGATAGGATAGAAAATGGGATAGGATAGAGAATAGGGAACGATAGAGGATAGGATAGAGAATAGGATAGGATAGAGGATGGGATAGGATAGAGGATAACATAGGGGATTGGATAGGATAGAGGATAGGAGACGATAGAGGATGGGACAGGACAGAGGATAGGATAGGATAGAGGATAGGATAGGGGATTGGATAGGTTAGAGAATAGGATATGATAGAGGATAGGATCGAATAGAGGATAGGATGGGGGATTGGATACGATAGAGGATAGGATAGGATAGAGGATAGGATAGGATAGAGGATAGGATAGGATAGAGGATAGGATAGGATAGAGGATAGGATAGGATAGAGGATAGGATAGGATAGAGGATAGGATAGGATAGAGAATAGGATAGGATAGAGGATAGGATAGGAAAGCGGATATTATATGATTGGGGATAGGATAGGATAGAGGATAGGATAGGATAAGATAGAAAATGGGATAGGATAGAGTATACGAGACGATAGAGGATAGGATAGAGAATAGGATATAGGATTGGATAGGATACGATAGAGGATAGGATAGGATAGAGGATAACATAGGGGATTGGATAGGATAGAGGATAGGAGACGATAGAGGATGGGACAGGACAGAGGATAGGATAGGATAGAGGATAGGATAGGGGATTGGATAGGTTAGAGAATAGGATATGATAGAGGATAGGATCGGATAGAGGATAGGATGGGGGTTTGGATACGATAGAGGATAGGATAGGATAGAGGATAGGATAGGATAGAGGATAGGATAGGATAGAGGATAGGATAGGATAGAGGATAGGATAAAGGATAGGATAGGATAGAGGATAGGATAGGATAGAGGATAGGATAGGATAGAGGATAGGATAGGATAGAGGATAGGATAGGATAGAGGATAGGATAGGATAGAGGATAGGATAGGATAGAGGATAGGATAGGATAGAGGATAGGATAGGATAGAGGATAGGATAGGATAGAGGATAGGATAGGATAGAGGATAGGATAGGATAGAGGATAGGATAGGATAGAGGATACGATATTATAGAGGATAGGATAGGATAGAGCATAGGATAGGGGATTGGATAGGACAGAGGATAGGATAGGATAGAGGTTAACATAGGGGATTGGATAGGATAGAGGATAGGATAGGATAGAGGATAGGATAGGATAGATGATAAGATAGGATAGAGGATAGGATAGGATAGAGGATAGGATAGGATAGAGGATAGGATAGGATAGAGGATAGGATAGGATAGAGGATATGATAGGATAGAGGATAGGATAGGATAGAGGATAGAATATGATAGAGGATACGATATTATGGAGGGTAGGATAGGATAGAGCATAGGATAGGGGATTGGATAGGACAGAGGATAGGATAGGATAGAGGTTAACATAGGGGATTGGATAGGATAGAGGATAGGATACGATAGAGGATAGGATAGGATAGAGGATAGGATAGAATAGATGATAGGATAGGATAGAGGATAGGATAGGATAGAGAATAGGATAGGATAGAGGATAGGATAGGAAAGCGGATAGGGTATGATTGGGGATAGGATAGGATAGAGGATAGGATAGGATAAGATAGAAAATGGGATAGGATAGAGTATACGAGACGATAAAGGATAGGATAGAGAATAGGATATAGGATTGGATAGGATACGATAGAGGATAGGATAGGATAGGATAGTGGATAGGATCAGATAGAGGATAGGATCGGATAGAGCATAGGATAGGGGATTGGATAGGATAGAGGATAGGATAGGATAGAGGATAGGATAGGATAGAGGATAGCGGATTGGATAGGATAGAGGATAGGATAGGATAGAGGATAGGATAGGATAGAGGATAGGATAGGATAGAGGATAGGATAGGATAGAGGATAGGATAGGATAGAGGATAGGATAGGATAGAGGATAGGATAGGATAGAGGATAGGATAGGATAGAGGATAGGATAGGATAGAGGATAGGATAGGATAGAGGATGGGATAGGATAGAGGATAGGATAGGATAGAGGATAGGATAGGATAGAGGATAGGATAGGATAGAGGATAGGATAGGATAGAGGATAGGATAGGATAGAGGATAGGATAGGATAGAGGATAGGATAGGATAGAGGATAGGATAGGATAGAGGATAGGATAGGATAGAGGATAGGAAAGGATAGAGGATAGTATAGAATAGAGGATAGGATAGGATAGAGGATAGGATAGGATAGAGGATAGGATAGGATAGAGGATAGGATAGGATGGAGGATAGGATAGGATAGAGGATAGAATATGATAGAGAATACGATATTATAGAGGATAGGATAGGATAGAGCATAGGATAGGGGATTGGATAGGACAGAGGATAGGATAGGATAGAGGTTAACATAGGGGATTGGATAGGATAGAGGATAGGATATGATAGAGGATAAGATAGGATAGAGGATAGGATAGGATAAGATAGAAAATGGGATAGGATAGAGTATACGAGACGATAGAGGATAGGATAGAGAATAGGATATAGGATTGGATAGGATACGATAGAGGATAGGATAGGATAGGATAGTGGATAGGATCAGATAGAGGATAGGATCGGATAGAGGATAGGATAGGATAGAGGATAGGATAGGATAGAGGATAGGATAGGATAGAGGATAGGATAGGATAGAGGATAGGATAGGATAGAGGATAGGATAGGATAGAGGATAGGAAAGGATAGAGGATAGTATAGAATAGAGGATAGGATAGGATAGAGGATAGGATAGGATAGAGGATAGGATAGGATAGAGGATAGGATAGGATGGAGGATAGGATAGGATAGAGGATAGAATATGATAGAGAATACGATATTATAGAGGATAGGATAGGATAGAGCATAGGATAGGGGATTGGATAGGACAGAGGATAGGATAGGATAGAGGTTAACATAGGGGATTGGATAGGATAGAGGATAGGATATGATAGAGGATAAGATAGGATAGAGGATATGGTAGGATAGAGGATAGGATAGGATAGAGGATAGGATAGGATTGTGGGTAGGATAGGATAGTGGATAGGATAGGATAGAGGATACGATATTATAGAGGATAGAATAGGATAGAGGATAGGGGATTGGATAAGATAGAGGATAGGATAGGATAGAGGATAGGATAGGATAGAGGATAGGATAGGATAGAGGATAGGATATGATAGAGGATAGGATAGGATAGAGGATAGATAGGATAGGATAGAAAATGGGATAGGATAGAGAATAGGGAACGATAGAGGATAGGATAGAGAATAGGATAGGATAGAGGATGGGATAGGATAGAGGATAACATAGGGGATTGGATAGGATAGAGGATAGGAGACGATAGAGGATGGGACAGGACAGAGGATAGGATAGGATAGAGGATAGGATAGGGGATTGGATAGGTTAGAGAATAGGATATGATAGAGGATAGGATCGAATAGAGGATAGGATGGGGGATTGGATACGATAGAGGATAGGATAGGATAGAGGATAGGATAGGATAGAGGATAGGATAGGATAGAGGATAGGATAGGATAGAGGATAGGATAGGATAGAGGATAGGATAGGATAGAGGATAGGATAGGATAGAGAATAGGATAGGATAGAGGATAGGATAGGAAAGCGGATATTATATGATTGGGGATAGGATAGGATAGAGGATAGGATAGGATAAGATAGAAAATGGGATAGGATAGAGTATACGAGACGATAGAGGATAGGATAGAGAATAGGATATAGGATTGGATAGGATACGATAGAGGATAGGATAGGATAGGATAGTGGATAGGATCAGATAGAGGATAGGATCGGATAGAGGATAGGATAGGGGATTGGATAGGATAGAGGATGGAATATGATAGAGGATAGGATAGGATAGAGCATAGGATAGGATAGAGGATAGGATAGGATAGAGGATAGGATGGGTTAGAGAATAGGATAGGATAGAGGATAGGATAGGAAACCGGATAGGATATGATTGGGGATAGGATAGGATAGAGGATAGGATAGGATAGGATAGAAAATGGGATAGGATAGAGTATACGAGACGATAGAGGATAGGATAGAGAATAGGATATAGGATTGGATAGGATAGGATAGAGGTTAGGATAGGTTAGAGAATAGGATAGGATAGAGGATAGGATAGGAAAGCGGATAGGATATGATTGGGGATAGGATAGGATAGAGGATAGGATACGATAAGATAGAAAATGGGATAGGATAGAGTATACGAGACGATAGAGGATAGGATAGAGAATAGGATATAGGATTGGATGGGATACGATAGAGGATAGGATAGGATAGGATAGTGGATAGGATCAGATAGAGGATAGGATCGGATAGAGCATAGGATATGGGATTGGATAGGATAGAGGATAGGATAGGATAGAGGATAGGATAGGATAGAGGATAGGATAGGATAGAGGATAGGGGATTGGATAGGATAGAGGATAGGATAGGATAGAGGATATTATAGTATAGAGGATAGGATAGGATAGGGGATAGATAGGATAGGATAGAAAATGGGATTGGATAGAGAATAGGAAACGATAGAGGATAGGATAGGATAGAGGATAGGATAGGATAGAGGATAGGATAGGATAGAGGATAGGATAGGATAGAGGATTGGATAGGATAGATGATAGGAGACGATAGAGGTTGGGATAGGATAGAGGATAGGATAGGATAGAGGATAGGTTAGGATAGAGGTTAACATAGGGGATTGGATAGGATAGAGGATAGGATACGATAGAGGATAGGATAGGATATAGGATAGGGTAGGATAGAGGATAGGATAGGATAGAGGATAGGATAGGATAGAGGATAGGATAGGATAGAGGATAGGATAGGATAGAGGATGGAATATGATAGAGGATACGATATTATAGAGGATAGGATAGGATAGAGCATAGGATAGGATAGAGGATAGGATAGGTTAGAGAATAGTATAGGATAGAGGATAGGATAGGAAAGCGGATAGGATATGATAAGGGATAGGATAGGATAGAGGATATGATAGGGGATTGGATAGGATAGGATAGGATAGAAAATGGGATAGGATAGAGTATACGAGACGATAGAGGATAGGATAGAGAATAGGATATAGGATTGGATAGGATACGATAGAGGATAGGATAGGATGGGATAGTGGATAGGATCAGATAGAGGATAGGAAGGATAGAGGATAGGATAGGGGATTGGATAGGATAGAGGATAGGATAGGATAGAGGATAGGATAGGATAGAGGATAGGGTAGGATAGAGGATAGGATAGGTTAGAGAATAGGATAGGATAGAGCATAGGATAGGATAGAGGATAGGATAGGTTAGAGAATAGTATAGGATAGAGGATAGGATAGGAAAGCGGATAGGATATGATAGGGGCTAGGATAGGATAGAGGATATGATAGGGGATTGGATAGGATAGGATAGGATAGAAAATGGGATAGGATAGAGTATACGAGACGATAGAGGATAGGATAGAGAATAGGATATAGGATTGGATAGGATACGATAGAGGATAGGATAGGATGGGATAGTGGATAGGATCAGATAGAGGATAGGAAGGATAGAGGATAGGATAGGGGATTGGATAGGATAGAGGATAGGATAGGATAGAGGATAGGATAGGATAGAGGATAGGGTAGGATAGAGGATAGGATAGGTTAGAGAATAGGATAGGATAGAGGATAGGATAGGATAGAGGATAGGATAGGGTAGAGGATAGGATAGGATAGGATAGAGGATAGGATAGGATAGAGGATAGGATAGGATAGAGGATAGGATAGGATAGAGGATAGGATAGGATAGAGGTAGGATAGGATAGAGGATTGGATAGGATAGAGGATAGGAGACGATAGAGGTTGGGATAGGATAGAGGATAGGATAGGATAGAGGATAGGATAGGATAGAGGATAGGATAGGATAGAGGATGGAATATGATAGAGGATACGATATTATAGAGGATAGGATAGGATAGAGCATAGGATAGGATAGAGGATAGGATAGGTTAGAGAATAGTATAGGATAGAGGATAGGCTAGGAAAGCGGATAGGATATGATAGGGGATAGGATAAGATAGAGGATAGGATAGGTTAGAGAATAGTATAGGATAGAGGATAGGATAGGATAGCGGATAGGATATGATAGAGGATAGGATAGGATAGAGGATAGGATAGGATAGAGGATAGGATAGGATAGAGGATAGGATAGGATAGAGGATAGGATATAATAGAGGATGGAATATGATAGAGGATACGATATTATAGAGGATACGATATTATAGAGGATAGGATAGGATAGAGCATAGGATAGGTTAGAGAATAGTATAGGATGGAGGATAGGATAGGAAAGCGGATAGGATATGATAGGGGATAGGATAGGATAAAGGATAGGATAGGTTAGAGAATAGTATAGGATAGAGGATAAGATAGGATAGAGGATAGGATAGAGGATAGGATAGGATAGAGGATAGGATATTATAGAGGATAGGATAGGATAGAGGATAGGATAGGTTAGAGGATAGGATAGGATAGAGGATAGGATAGGATAGAGGATAGGATAGGTTAGAGAATAGGATAGGATAGAGGATAGGATAGGAAAGCGGATAGGATATGATTGGGGATAGGATAGGATAGAGGATAGGATAGGATAAGATAGAAAATGGAATAGGATAGAGTATACGAGACGATAGAGGATAGGATAGAGAATAGGATATAGGATTGGATAGGATACGATAGATGATAGGATAGGATAGGATAGTGGATAGGATCAGATAGAGGATAGGATCGGATAGAGCATAGGATAGGGGATTGGATAGGATAGAGGATAGGATAGGATAGAGGATAGGATAGGATAGAGGATAGGATAGGATAGAGGATAGGGGATTAGATAGGATAGAGGATAGGATAGGATAGTGGATAGGATAGGATAGAGGATAGGATAGGATAGAGGATAGGATAGGATAGAGGATAGGATAGGATAGAGGATAGGATAGGATAGAGGATAGGATAGAGGATAGGATAGGATAGAGGATAGGATTGGATAGAGGATAGGATAGGATAGAGGATAGGATTGGATAGAGGATAGGATAGGATAGAGGATAGGATAGGATAGAGGATAGGATAGGATAGAAGATAGGATAGGATAGTGGATAGGATAGGATAGAGGATAGAATATGATAGAGGATACGATATTATAGAGGATAGGATAGGATAGAGCATAGGATAGGGGATTGGATAGGACAGAGGATAGGATAGGATAGAGGTTAACATAGGGGATTGGATAGGATAGAGGATAGGATACGATAGAGGATAGGATAGGGTAGAGGATATGGTAGGATAGAGGATAGGATAGGATAGAGGATAGGATAGGATTGTGGGTAGGATATTATAGAGGATAGGATTGGATAGAGGATACGATATTATAGAGGATAGAATAGGATAGAGGATAGGGGATTGGATAGGATAGAGGATAGGATAGGATAGAGGATAGGATAGGATAGAGGATAGGATAGGATAGAGGATAGGATAGGATAGAGGTTAGGATAGGATAGAGGATAGGATAGGATAGGGGATAGGATAGGATAGAGGATAGGATAGGATAGAGGATAGGATAGGATAGAGGATAGGATAGGATAGAGGATAGAATATGATAGAGGATACGATATTATGGAGGATAGGATAGGATAGAGCATAGGATAGGGGATTGGATAGGACAGAGGATAGGATAGGATAGAGGATAGGATAGGATAGAGGATAGGATAGGGTAGAGGATAGGATAGGATAGAGGATAGGATAGGTTAGAGAATAGGATAGGATAGAGGATAGGATAGGATAGAGGATAGGATATGATTGGGGATAGGATAGGATAGAGGATAGGATAGGATAGGATAGAAAATGTAATAGGATAGAGTATACGAGACGATAGAGGATAGGATAGAGAATAGGATATAGAATTGGATAGGATACGATAGAGGATTGGATAGGATAGGATAGTGGATAGGATCAGATAGAGGATAGGATCGGATAGAGGATAGGATAGGGGATTGGATAGGATAGAGGATAGGATAGGGGATTGGATAGGATAGAGGATGGAATATGATAGAGGATACGATATTATAGAGGATAGGATAGGATAGAGGATAGGATACGATAGAGGATAGGATAGGATAGAGGATAGGATAGGATAGAGGTTAGGATAGGATAGAGGATAGGATAGGATAGAGGATAGGGTAGGATAGAGGATAGGATAGGATAGAGGATAGGATAGGATAGAGGATAGGATAGGATAGAGGATAGAATATGATAGAGGATAGGATAGGATAGAGGATAGGATAGGATAGAGGATAGGATAGGATAGAGGATAGGATAGGATAGAGGATAGGATAGGATAGAGGATAGGATAGGATAGAGGATAGGATAGGATAGAGGATAGGATAGGATAGAGGATAGGATAGGATAGAGGATAGGATAGGATAGAGGATAGGATAGGATAGAGGATAGGATAGGATAGAGGATAGGATAAAGGATAGGATAGGATAGAGGATAGGATAGGATAGAGGATAGGATAGGATAGAGGATAGGATAGGGTAGAGGATAGGATAGGATAGAGGATAGGATAGGATAGAGGATAGGATAGGATAGAGGATAGGATAGGATAGAGGATACGATATTATAGAGGATAGGATAGGATAGAGCATAGGATAGGGGATTGGATAGGACAGAGGATAGGATAGGATAGAGGTTAACATAGGGGATTGGATAGGATAGAGGATAGGATAGGATAGAGGATAGGATAGGATAGATGATAGGATAGGATAGAGGATAGGATAGGATAGAGGATAGGATAGGATAGAGGATAGGATAGGATAGAGGATAGGATAGGATAGAGGATAGGATAGGATAGAGGATAGGATAGGATAGAGGATAGAATATGATAGAGGATACGATATTATGGAGGTTAGGATAGGATAGAGCATAGGATAGGGGATTGGATAGGACAGAGGATAGGATAGGATAGAGGTTAACATAGGGGATTGGATAGGATAGAGGATAGGATACGATAGAGGATAGGATAGGATAGAGGATAGGATAGGATAGATGATAGGATAGGATAGAGGATAGGATAGGTTAGAGAATAGGATAGGATAGAGGATAGGATAGGAAAGCGGATAGGGTATGATTGGGGATAGGATAGGATAGAGGATAGGATAGGATAAGATAGAAAATGGGATAGGATAGAGTATACGAGACGATAAAGGATAGGATAGAGAATAGGATATAGGATTGGATAGGATACGATAGAGGATAGGATAGGATAGGATAGTGGATAGGATCAGATAGAGGATAGGATCGGATAGAGCATAGGATAGGGGATTGGATAGGATAGAGGATAGGATAGGATAGAGGATAGGATAGGATAGAGGATAGGGGATTGGATAGGATAGAGGATAGGATAGGATAGAGGATAGGATAGGATAGAGGATAGGATAGGATAGAGGATAGGATAGGATAGAGGATAGGATAGGATAGAGGATAGGATAGGATAGAGGATAGGATAGGATAGAGGATAGGATAGGATAGAGGATAGGATAGAGGATAGGATAGGATAGAGGATGGGATAGGATAGAGGATAGGATAGGATAGAGGATAGGATAGGATAGAGGATAGGATAGGATAGAGGATAGGATAGGATAGAGGATAGGATAGGATAGAGGATAGGATAGGATAGAGGATAGGATAGGATAGAGGATAGGATAGGATAGAGGATAGGATAGGATAGAGGATAGGATAGGATAGAGGATAGGATAGGATAGAGGATAGGATAGGATAGAGAATAGGATAGGATAGAGGATAGGATAGGAAAGCGGATATTATATGATTGGGGATAGGATAGGATAGAGGATAGGATAGGATAAGATAGAAAATGGGATAGGATAGAGTATACGAGACGATAGAGGATAGGATAGAGAATAGGATATAGGATTGGATAGGATACGATAGAGGATAGGATAGGATAGGATAGTGGATAGGATCAGATAGAGGATAGGATCGGATAGAGGATAGGATAGGATAGAGGATAGGATAGGATAGAGGATAGGATAGGATAGAGGATAGGATAGGATAGAGGATAGGATAGGATAGAGGATAGGATAGGATAGAGGATAGGAAAGGATAGAGGATAGTATAGAATAGAGGATAGGATAGGATAGAGGATAGGATAGGATAGAGGATAGGATAGGATAGAGGATAGGATAGGATGGAGGATAGGATAGGATAGAGGATAGAATATGATAGAGAATACGATATTATAGAGGATAGGATAGGATAGAGCATAGGATAGGGGATTGGATAGGACAGAGGATAGGATAGGATAGAGGTTAACATAGGGGATTGGATAGGATAGAGGATAGGATATGATAGAGGATAAGATAGGATAGAGGATATGGTAGGATAGAGGATAGGATAGGATAGAGGATAGGATAGGATTGTGGGTAGGATAGGATAGTGGATAGGATAGGATAGAGGATACGATATTATAGAGGATAGAATAGGATAGAGGATAGGGGATTGGATAAGATAGAGGATAGGATAGGATAGAGGATAGGATAGGATAGAGGATAGGATAGGATAGAGGATAGGATATGATAGAGGATAGGATAGGATAGAGGATAGATAGGATAGGATAGAAAATGGGATAGGATAGAGAATAGGGAACGATAGAGGATAGGATAGAGAATAGGATAGGATAGAGGATGGGATAGGATAGAGGATAACATAGGGGATTGGATAGGATAGAGGATAGGAGACGATAGAGGATGGGACAGGACAGAGGATAGGATAGGATAGAGGATAGGATAGGGGATTGGATAGGTTAGAGAATAGGATATGATAGAGGATAGGATCGAATAGAGGATAGGATGGGGGATTGGATACGATAGAGGATAGGATAGGATAGAGGATAGGATAGGATAGAGGATAGGATAGGATAGAGGATAGGATAGGATAGAGGATAGGATAGGATAGAGGATAGGATAGGATGGAGGATAGGATAGGATAGAGGATAGAATATGATAGAGAATACGATATTATAGAGGATAGGATAGGATAGAGCATAGGATAGGGGATTGGATAGGACAGAGGATAGGATAGGATAGAGGTTAACATAGGGGATTGGATAGGATAGAGGATAGGATATGATAGAGGATAAGATAGGATAGAGGATATGGTAGGATAGAGGATAGGATAGGATAGAGGATAGGATAGGATTGTGGGTAGGATAGGATAGTGGATAGGATAGGATAGAGGATACGATATTATAGAGGATAGAATAGGATAGAGGATAGGGGATTGGATAAGATAGAGGATAGGATAGGATAGAGGATAGGATAGGATAGAGGATAGGATAGGATAGAGGATAGGATATGATAGAGGATAGGATAGGATAGAGGATAGATAGGATAGGATAGAAAATGGGATAGGATAGAGAATAGGGAACGATAGAGGATAGGATAGAGAATAGGATAGGATAGAGGATGGGATAGGATAGAGGATAACATAGGGGATTGGATAGGATAGAGGATAGGAGACGATAGAGGATGGGACAGGACAGAGGATAGGATAGGATAGAGGATAGGATAGGGGATTGGATAGGTTAGAGAATAGGATATGATAGAGGATAGGATCGAATAGAGGATAGTATGGGGGATTGGATACGATAGAGGATAGGATAGGATAGAGGATAGGATAGGATAGAGGATAGGATAGGATAGAGGATAGGATAGGATAGAGGATAGGATAGGATAGAGGATAGGATAGGATAGAGGATAGGATAGGATAGAGAATAGGATAGGATAGAGGATAGGATAGGAAAGCGGATATTATATGATTGGGGATAGGATAGGATAGAGGATAGGATAGGATAAGATAGAAAATGGGATAGGATAGAGTATACGAGACGATAGAGGATAGGATAGAGAATAGGATATAGGATTGGATAGGATACGATAGAGGATAGGATAGGATAGAGGATAACATAGGGGATTGGATAGGATAGAGGATAGGAGACGATAGAGGATGGGACAGGACAGAGGATAGGATAGGATAGAGGATAGGATAGGGGATTGGATAGGTTAGAGAATAGGATATGATAGAGGATAGGATCGGATAGAGGATAGGATGGGGGTTTGGATACGATAGAGGATAGGATAGGATAGAGGATAGGATAGGATAGAGGATAGGATAGGATAGAGGATAGGATAAAGGATAGGATAGGATAGAGGATAGGATAGGATAGAGGATAGGATAGGATAGAGGATAGGATAGGATAGAGGATAGGATAGGATAGAGGATAGGATAGGATAGAGGATAGGATAGGATAGAGGATAGGATAGGATAGAGGATAGGATAGGATAGAGGATAGGATAGGATAGAGGATACGATATTATAGAGGATAGGATAGGATAGAGCATAGGATAGGGGATTGGATAGGACAGAGGATAGGATAGGATAGAGGTTAACATAGGGGATTGGATAGGATAGAGGATAGGATAGGATAGAGGATAGGATAGGATAGATGATAAGATAGGATAGAGGATAGGATAGGATAGAGGATAGGATAGGATAGAGGATAGGATAGGATAGAGGATAGGATAGGATAGAGGATATGATAGGATAGAGGATAGGATAGGATAGAGGATAGAATATGATAGAGGATACGATATTATGGAGGGTAGGATAGGATAGAGCATAGGATAGGGGATTGGATAGGACAGAGGATAGGATAGGATAGAGGTTAACATAGGGGATTGGATAGGATAGAGGATAGGATACGATAGAGGATAGGATAGGATAGAGGATAGGATAGAATAGATGATAGGATAGGATAGAGGATAGGATAGGTTAGAGAATAGGATAGGATAGAGGATAGGATAGGAAAGCGGATAGGGTATGATTGGGGATAGGATAGGATAGAGGATAGGATAGGAAAAGATAGAAAATGGGATAGGATAGAGTATACGAGACGATAAAGGATAGGATAGAGAATAGGATATAGGATTGGATAGGATACGATAGAGGATAGGATAGGATAGGATAGTGGATAGGATCAGATAGAGGATAGGATCGGATAGAGCATAGGATAGGGGATTGGATAGGATAGAGGATAGGATAGGATAGAGGATAGGATAGGATAGAGGATAGCGGATTGGATAGGATAGAGGATAGGATAGGATAGAGGATAGGATAGGATAGAGGATAGGATAGGATAGAGGATAGGATAGGATAGAGGATAGGATAGGATAGAGGATAGGATAGGATAGAGGATAGGATAGGATAGAGGATAGGATAGGATAGAGGATAGGATAGGATAGAGGATAGGATAGGATAGAGGATAGGATAGAGGATAGGATAGGATAGAGGATGGGATAGGATAGAGGATAGGATAGGATAGAGGATAGGATAGGATAGAGGATAGGATAGGATAGAGGATAGGATAGGATAGAGGATAGGATAGGATAGAGGATAGGATAGGATAGAGGATAGGATAGGATAGAGGATAGGATAGGATAGAGGATAGGAAAGGATAGAGGATAGTATAGAATAGAGGATAGGATAGGATAGAGGATAGGATAGGATAGAGGATAGGATAGGATAGAGGATAGGATAGGATGGAGGATAGGATAGGATAGAGGATAGAATATGATAGAGAATACGATATTATAGAGGATAGGATAGGATAGAGCATAGGATAGGGGATTGGATAGGACAGAGGATAGGATAGGATAGAGGTTAACATAGGGGATTGGATAGGATAGAGGATAGGATATGATAGAGGATAAGATAGGATAGAGGATATGGTAGGATAGAGGATAGGATAGGATAGAGGATAGGATAGGATTGTGGGTAGGATAGGATAGTGGATAGGATAGGATAGAGGATACGATATTATAGAGGATAGAATAGGATAGAGGATAGGGGATTGGATAAGATAGAGGATAGGATAGGATAGAGGATAGGATAGGATAGAGGATAGGATAGGATAGAGGATAGGATATGATAGAGGATAGGATAGGATAGAGGATAGATAGGATAGGATAGAAAATGGGATAGGATAGAGAATAGGGAACGATAGAGGATAGGATAGAGAATAGGATAGGATAGAGGATGGGATAGGATAGAGGATAACATAGGGGATTGGATAGGATAGAGGATAGGAGACGATAGAGGATGGGACAGGACAGAGGATAGGATAGGATAGAGGATAGGATAGGGGATTGGATAGGTTAGAGAATAGGATATGATAGAGGATAGGATCGAATAGAGGATAGGATGGGGGATTGGATACGATAGAGGATAGGATAGGATAGAGGATAGGATAGGATAGAGGATAGGATAGGATAGAGGATAGGATAGGATAGAGGATAGGATAGGATAGATGATAGGATAGGATAGAGGATAGGATAGGATAGAGAATAGGATAGGATAGAGGATAGGATAGGAAAGCGGATATTATATGATTGGGGATAGGATAGGATAGAGGATAGGATAGGATAAGATAGAAAATGGGATAGGATAGAATATACGAGACGATAGAGGATAGGATAGAGAATAGGATATAGGATTGGATAGGATACGATAGAGGATAGGATAGGATAGGATAGTGGATAGGATCAGATAGAGGATAGGATCGGATAGAGGATAGGATAGGATAGAGGATAGGATAGGATAGAGGATAGGATAGGATAGAGGATAGGATAGGATAGAGGATAGGATAGGATAGAGGATAGGATAGGATAGAGGATAGGAAAGGATAGAGGATAGTATAGAATAGAGGATAGGATAGGATAGAGGATAGGATAGGATAGAGGATAGGATAGGATAGAGGATAGGATAGGATGGAGGATAGGATAGGATAGAGGATAGAATATGATAGAGAATACGATATTATAGAGGATAGGATAGGATAGAGCATAGGATAGGGGATTGGATAGGACAGAGGATAGGATAGGATAGAGGTTAACATAGGGGATTGGATAGGATAGAGGATAGGATATGATAGAGGATAAGATAGGATAGAGGATATGGTAGGATAGAGGATAGGATAGGATAGAGGATAGGATAGGATTGTGGGTAGGATAGGATAGTGGATAGGATAGGATAGAGGATACGATATTATAGAGGATAGAATAGGATAGAGGATAGGGGATTGGATAAGATAGAGGATAGGATAGGATAGAGGATAGGATAGGATAGAGGATAGGATAGGATAGAGGATAGGATAGGATCGAGGATAGGATAGGATAGAGGATAGGATATGATAGAGGATAGGATAGGATAGAGGATAGATAGGATGGGATAGAAAATGGGATAGGATAGAGAATAGGGAACGATAGAGGATAGGATAGAGAATAGGATAGGATAGAGGATGGGATAGGATAGAGGATAACATAGGGGATTGGATAGGATAGAGGATAGGAGACGATAGAGGATGGGACAGGACAGAGGATAGGATAGGATAGAGGATAGGATAGGGGATTGGATAGGTTAGAGAATAGGATATGATAGAGGATAGGATCGAATAGAGGATAGGATGGGGGATTGGATACGATAGAGGATAGGATAGGATAGAGGATAGGATAGGATAGAGGATAGGATAGGATAGAGGATAGGATAGGATAGAGGATAGGATAGGATGGAGGATAGGATAGGATAGAGGATAGAATATGATAGAGAATACGATATTATAGAGGATAGGATAGGATAGAGCATAGGATAGGGGATTGGATAGGACAGAGGATAGGATAGGATAGAGGTTAACATAGGGGATTGGATAGGATAGAGGATAGGATATGATAGAGGATAAGATAGGATAGAGGATATGGTAGGATAGAGGATAGGATAGGATAGAGGATAGGATAGGATTGTGGGTAGGATAGGATAGTGGATAGGATAGGATAGAGGATACGATATTATAGAGGATAGAATAGGATAGAGGATAGGGGATTGGATAAGATAGAGGATAGGATAGGATAGAGGATAGGATAGGATAGAGGATAGGATAGGATAGAGGATAGGATAGGTTAGAGAATAGGATAGGATAGAGGATAGGATAGGAAAGCGGATAGGGTATGATTGGGGATAGGATAGGATAGAGGATAGGATAGGATAAGATAGAAAATGGGATAGGATAGAGTATACGAGACGATAAAGGATAGGATAGAGAATAGGATATAGGATTGGATAGGATACGATAGAGGATAGGATAGGATAGGATAGTGGATAGGATCAGATAGAGGATAGGATCGGATAGAGCATAGGATAGGGGATTGGATAGGATAGAGGATAGGATAGGATAGAGGATAGGATAGGATAGAGGATAGCGGATTGGATAGGATAGAGGATAGGATAGGATAGAGGATAGGATAGGATAGAGGATAGGATAGGATAGAGGATAGGATAGGATAGAGGATAGGATAGGATAGAGGATAGGATAGGATAGAGGATAGGATAGGATAGAGGATAGGATAGGATAGAGGATAGGATAGGATAGAGGATAGGATAGGATAGAGGATAGGATAGGATAGAGGATAGGATAGGATAGAGAATAGGATACGATAGAGGATAGGATAGGATAGGATAGTGGATAGGATCAGATAGAGGATAGGATCGGATAGAGCATAGGATAGGGGATTGGATAGGATAGAGGATAGGATAGGATAGAGGATAGGATAGGATAGAGGATAGCGGATTGGATAGGATAGAGGATAGGATAGGATAGAGGATAGGATAGGATAGAGGATAGGATAGGATAGAGGATAGGATAGGATAGAGGATAGGATAGGATAGAGGATAGGATAGGATAGAGGATAGGATAGGATAGAGGATAGGATAGGATAGAGGATAGGATAGGATAGAGGATAGGATAGGATAGAGGATAGGATAGAGGATAGGATAGGATAGAGGATGGGATAGGATAGAGGATAGGATAGGATAGAGGATAGGATAGGATAGAGGATAGGATAGGATAGAGGATAGGATAGGATAGAGGATAGGATAGGATAGAGGATAGGATAGGATAGAGGATAGGATAGGATAGAGGATAGGATAGGATAGAGGATAGGATAGGATAGAGGATAGGAAAGGATAGAGGATAGTATAGAATAGAGGATAGGATAGGATAGAGGATAGGATAGGATAGAGGATAGGATAGGATAGAGGATAGGATAGGATGGAGGATAGGATAGGATAGAGGATAGAATATGATAGAGAATACGATATTATAGAGGATAGGATAGGATAGAGCATAGGATAGGGGATTGGATAGGACAGAGGATAGGATAGGATAGAGGTTAACATAGGGGATTGGATAGGATAGAGGATAGGATATGATAGAGGATAAGATAGGATAGAGGATATGGTAGGATAGAGGATAGGATAGGATAGAGGATAGGATAGGATTGTGGGTAGGATAGGATAGTGGATAGGATAGGATAGAGGATACGATATTATAGAGGATAGAATAGGATAGAGGATAGGGGATTGGATAAGATAGAGGATAGGATAGGATAGAGGATAGGATAGGATAGAGGATAGGATAGGATAGAGGATAGGATATGATAGAGGATAGGATAGGATAGAGGATAGATAGGATAGGATAGAAAATGGGATAGGATAGAGAATAGGGAACGATAGAGGATAGGATAGAGAATAGGATAGGATAGAGGATGGGATAGGATAGAGGATAACATAGGGGATTGGATAGGATAGAGGATAGGAGACGATAGAGGATGGGACAGGACAGAGGATAGGATAGGATAGAGGATAGGATAGGGGATTGGATAGGTTAGAGAATAGGATATGATAGAGGATAGGATCGAATAGAGGATAGGATGGGGGATTGGATACGATAGAGGATAGGATAGGATAGAGGATAGGATAGGATAGAGGATAGGATAGGATAGAGGATAGGATAGGATAGAGGATAGGATAGGATAGAGGATAGGATAGGATAGAGGATAGGATAGGATAGAGAATAGGATAGGATAGAGGATAGGATAGGAAAGCGGATATTATATGATTGGGGATAGGATAGGATAGAGGATAGGATAGGATAAGATAGAAAATGGGATAGGATAGAATATACGAGACGATAGAGGATAGGATAGAGAATAGGATATAGGATTGGATAGGATACGATAGAGGATAGGATAGGATAGGATAGTGGATAGGATCAGATAGAGGATAGGATCGGATAGAGGATAGGATAGGATAGAGGATAGGATAGGATAGAGGATAGGATAGGATAGAGGATAGGATAGGATAGAGGATAGGATAGGATAGAGGATAGGATAGGATAGAGGATAGGAAAGGATAGAGGATAGTATAGAATAGAGGATAGGATAGGATAGAGGATAGGATAGGATAGAGGATAGGATAGGATAGAGGATAGGATAGGATGGAGGATAGGATAGGATAGAGGATAGAATATGATAGAGAATACGATATTATAGAGGATAGGATAGGATAGAGCATAGGATAGGGGATTGGATAGGACAGAGGATAGGATAGGATAGAGGTTAACATAGGGGATTGGATAGGATAGAGGATAGGATATGATAGAGGATAAGATAGGATAGAGGATATGGTAGGATAGAGGATAGGATAGGATAGAGGATAGGATAGGATTGTGGGTAGGATAGGATAGTGGATAGGATAGGATAGAGGATACGATATTATAGAGGATAGAATAGGATAGAGGATAGGGGATTGGATAAGATAGAGGATAGGATAGGATAGAGGATAGGATAGGATAGAGGATAGGATAGGATAGAGGATAGGATAGGATAGAGGATAGGATAGGATAGAGGATAGGATATGATAGAGGATAGGATAGGATAGAGGATAGATAGGATAGGATAGAAAATGGGATAGGATAGAGAATAGGGAACGATAGAGGATAGGATAGAGAATGGGATAGGATAGAGGATGGGATAGGATAGAGGATAACATAGGGGATTGGATAGGATAGAGGATAGGAGACGATAGAGGATGGGACAGGACAGAGGATAGGATAGGATAGAGGATAGGATAGGGGATTGGATAGGTTAGAGAATAGGATATGATAGAGGATAGGATCGAATAGAGGATAGGATGGGGGATTGGATACGATAGAGGATAGGATAGGATAGAGGATAGGATAGGATAGAGGATAGGATAGGATAGAGGATAGGATAGGATAGAGGATAGGATAGGATAGAGGATAGGATAGGATAGAGGATAGGATAGGATAGAGAATAGGATAGGATAGAGGATAGGATAGGAAAGCGGATATTATATGATTGGGGATAGGATAGGATAGAGGATAGGATAGGATAAGATAGAAAATGGGATAGGATAGAATATACGAGACGATAGAGGATAGGATAGAGAATAGGATATAGGATTGGATAGGATACGATAGAGGATAGGATAGGATAGGATAGTGGATAGGATCAGATAGAGGATAGGATCGGATAGAGGATAGGATAGGATAGAGGATAGGATAGGATAGAGGATAGGATAGGATAGAGGATAGGATAGGATAGAGGATAGGATAGGATAGAGGATAGGATAGGATAGAGGATAGGAAAGGATAGAGGATAGTATAGAATAGAGGATAGGATAGGATAGAGGATAGGATAGGATAGAGGATAGGATAGGATAGAGGATAGGATAGGATGGAGGATAGGATAGGATAGAGGATAGAATATGATAGAGAATACGATATTATAGAGGATAGGATAGGATAGAGCATAGGATAGGGGATTGGATAGGACAGAGGATAGGATAGGATAGAGGTTAACATAGGGGATTGGATAGGATAGAGGATAGGATATGATAGAGGATAAGATAGGATAGAGGATATGGTAGGATAGAGGATAGGATAGGATAGAGGATAGGATAGGATTGTGGGTAGGATAGGATAGTGGATAGGATAGGATAGAGGATACGATATTATAGAGGATAGAATAGGATAGAGGATAGGGGATTGGATAAGATAGAGGATAGGATAGGATAGAGGATAGGATAGGATAGAGGATAGGATAGGATAGAGGATAGGATATGATAGAGGATAGGATAGGATAGAGGATAGATAGGATAGGATAGAAAATGGGATAGGATAGAGAATAGGGAACGATAGAGGATAGGATAGAGAATAGGATAGGATAGAGGATGGGATAGGATAGAGGATAACATAGGGGATTGGATAGGATAGAGGATAGGAGACGATAGAGGATGGGACAGGACAGAGGATAGGATAGGATAGAGGATAGGATAGGGGATTGGATAGGTTAGAGAATAGGATATGATAGAGGATAGGATCGAATAGAGGATAGGATGGGGGATTGGATACGATAGAGGATAGGATAGGATAGAGGATAGGATAGGATAGAGGATAGGATAGGATAGAGGATAGGATAGGATAGAGGATAGGATAGGATAGAGGATAGGATAGGATAGAGGATAGGATAGGATAGAGAATAGGATAGGATAGAGGATAGGATAGGAAAGCGGATATTATATGATTGGGGATAGGATAGGATAGAGGATAGGATAGGATAAGATAGAAAATGGGATAGGATAGAGTATACGAGACGATAGAGGATAGGATAGAGAATAGGATATAGGATTGGATAGGATACGATAGAGGATAGGATAGGATAGGATAGTGGATAGGATCAGATAGAGGATAGGATCGGATAGAGGATAGGATAGGGGATTGGATAGGATAGAGGATGGAATATGATAGAGGATAGGATAGGATAGAGCATAGGATAGGATAGAGGATAGGATAGGATAGAGGATAGGATGGGTTAGAGAATAGGATAGGATAGAGGATAGGATAGGAAACCGGATAGGATATGATTGGGGATAGGATAGGATAGAGGATAGGATAGGATAGGATAGAAAATGGGATAGGATAGAGTATACGAGACGATAGAGGATAGGATAGAGAATAGGATATAGGATTGGATAGGATAGGATAGAGGTTAGGATAGGTTAGAGAATAGGATAGGATAGAGGATAGGATAGGAAAGCGGATAGGATATGATTGGGGATAGGATAGGATAGAGGATAGGATACGATAAGATAGAAAATGGGATAGGATAGAGTATACGAGACGATAGAGGATAGGATAGAGAATAGGATATAGGATTGGATGGGATACGATAGAGGATAGGATAGGATAGGATAGTGGATAGGATCAGATAGAGGATAGGATCGGATAGAGCATAGGATATGGGATTGGATAGGATAGAGGATAGGATAGGATAGAGGATAGGATAGGATAGAGGATAGGATAGGATAGAGGATAGGGGATTGGATAGGATAGAGGATAGGATAGGATAGAGGATATTATAGTATAGAGGATAGGATAGGATAGGGGATAGATAGGATAGGATAGAAAATGGGATTGGATAGAGAATAGGAAACGATAGAGGATAGGATAGAGAATAGGATAGGATAGAGGATGGGATAGGATAGAGGATAACATAGGGGATTGGATAGGATAGAGGATAGGAGACGATAGAGGATGGGACAGGACAGAGGATAGGATAGGATAGAGGATAGGATAGGGGATTGGATAGGTTAGAGAATAGGATATGATAGAGGATAGGTTCGGATAGAGGATAGGATGGGGGTTTGGATACGATAGAGGATAGGATAGGATAGAGGATAGGATAGGATAGAGGATAGGATAGGATAGAGGATAGGATAGGATAAAGGATAGGATAAAGGATAGGATAGGATAGAGGATAGGATAGGATAGAGGATAGGATAGGATAGAGGATAGGATAGGATAGAGGATAGGATAGGATAGAGGATAGGATAGGATAGAGGATAGGATAGGATAGAGGATAGGATAGGATAGAGGATACGATATTATAGAGGATAGGATAGGATAGAGCATAGGATAGGGGATTGGATAGGACAGAGGATAGGATAGGATAGAGGTTAACATAGGGGATTGGATAGGATAGAGGATAGGATAGGATAGAGGATAGGATAGGATAGATGATAGGATAGGATAGAGGATAGGATAGGATAGAGGATAGGATAGGATAGAGGATAGGATAGGATAGAGGATAGGATAGGATAGAGGATAGGATAGGATAAGATAGAAAATGGGATAGGATAGAGTATACGAGACGATAAAGGATAGGATAGAGAATAGGATATAGGATTGGATAGGATACGATAGAGGATAGGATAGGATAGGATAGTGGATAGGATCAGATAGAGGATAGGATCGGATAGAGCATAGGATAGGGGATTGGATAGGATAGAGGATAGGATAGGATAGAGGATAGGATAGGATAGAGGATAGGGGATTGGATAGGATAGAGGATAGGATAGGATAGAGGATAGGATAGGATAGAGGATAGGATAGGATAGAGGATAGGATAGGATAGAGGATAGGATAGGATAGAGGATAGGATAGGATAGAGGATAGGATAGGATAGAGGATAGGATAGGATAGAGGATAGGATAGAGGATAGGATAGGATAGAGGATGGGATAGGATAGAGGATAGGATAGGATAGAGGATAGGATAGGATAGAGGATAGGATAGCATAGAGGATAGGATAGGATAGAGGATAGGATAGGATAGAGGATAGGATAGGATAGAGGATAGGATAGGATAGAGGATAGGATAGGATAGAGGATAGGATAGGATAGAGGATAGGATAGGATAGAGGATAGGATAGGATAGAGGATAGGATAGGATAGAGGATAGGATAGGATAGAGGATAGGAAAGGATAGAGGATAGTATAGAATAGAGGATAGGATAGGATAGAGGATAGGATAGGATAGAGGATAGGATAGGATAGAGGATAGGATAGGATGGAGGATAGGATAGGATAGAGGATAGAATATGATAGAGAATACGATATTATAGAGGATAGGATAGGATAGAGCATAGGATAGGGGATTGGATAGGACAGAGGATAGGATAGGATAGAGGTTAACATAGGGGATTGGATAGGATAGAGGATAGGATATGATAGAGGATAAGATAGGATAGAGGATATGGTAGGATAGAGGATAGGATAGGATAGAGGATAGGATAGGATTGTGGGTAGGATAGGATAGTGGATAGGATAGGATAGAGGATACGATATTATAGAGGATAGAATAGGATAGAGGATAGGGGATTGGATAAGATAGAGGATAGGATAGGATAGAGGATAGGATAGGATAGAGGATAGGATAGGATAGAGGATAGGATATGATAGAGGATAGGATAGGATAGAGGATAGATAGGATAGGATAGAAAATGGGATAGGATAGAGAATAGGGAACGATAGAGGATAGGATAGAGAATAGGATAGGATAGAGGATGGGATAGGATAGAGGATAACATAGGGGATTGGATAGGATAGAGGATAGGAGACGATAGAGGATGGGACAGGACAGAGGATAGGATAGGATAGAGGATAGGATAGGGGATTGGATAGGTTAGAGAATAGGATATGATAGAGGATAGGATCGGATAGAGGATAGGATGGGGGATTGGATACGATAGAGGATAGGATAGGATAGAGGATAGGATAGGATAGAGGATAGGATAGGATAGAGGATAGGATAGGATAGAGGATAGGATAGGATAGAGGATAGGATAGGATAGAGGATAGGATAGGATAGAGAATAGGATAGGATAGAGGATAGGATAGGAAAGCGGATATTATATGATTGGGGATAGGATAGGATAGAGGATAGGATAGGATAAGATAGAAAATGGGATAGGATAGAGTATACGAGACGATAGAGGATAGGATAGAGAATAGGATATAGGATTGGATAGGATACGATAGAGGATAGGATAGGATAGGATAGTGGATAGGATCAGATAGAGGATAGGATCGGATAGAGCATAGGATAGGGGATTGGATAGGATAGAGGATATTATATGATTGGGGATAGGATAGGATAGAGGATAGGGTAGGATAGAGGATAGGATAGGATAGAGGATAGGATAGGTTAGAGAATAGGATAGGATAGAGGATAGGATAGGATAGAGGATAGGATAGGAAAGAGGATAGGATAGGATAGAGGATAGGATAGGATAGAGGATACGATATTATAGAGGATAGAATTGGATAGAGGATAGGGGATTGGATAGGACAGAGGATAGGATAGGATAGAGGATAGGATAGGATAGAGGATAGGATAGGATAGAGGATAGGATAGGATAGAGGATAGGATAGGATAGAGGATAGGATAGGATAGAGGATAGGATAGGATAGAGGATAGGATAGGATAGAGGATAGGATAGGATAGGATAGAAAATGTAATAGGATAGAGTATACGAGACGATAGAGGGTAGGATAGAGAATAGGATATAGGATTGGATAGGATACGATAGAGGATAGGATAGGATAGAGGATAGGATAGGATAGAGAATAGGATAGGATAGAGGATAGGATTGGATAGAGGATAGGATACGATAGAGGATAGGATAGATTAAAGAATAGGATAGGATAGAGGGTAGGATGGGATAGAGAATAGGGTAGGTTAGAGAATAGTATAGGATAGAGAATAGGATATAGGATTGGATAGGATACGATAGAGGATAGGATAGGATAGGATAGTGGATAGGATCAGATATAGGATAGGATCGGATAGAGGATAGGATAGGGGATTGGATAGGATGGAGGATAGGATAGGATAGAGGATAGGATAGGATGGAGGATAGGATAGAGGATAGGATAGGATAGCGGATAGGATATGATAGAGGATAGGATAGGATAGAGGATAGGATAGGATAGGATAGAAAATGGGATAGGATAGAGTACAGGAGACGATAGAGGATACGATAGAGAATAGGATATAGGATTGGATAGGATACGATAGAGGATAGGATAGGATAGGATAGTGGATTGGATCAGATAGAGGATAGGATAGGGGATTTGATAGGATAGAGGATAGGATAGGATAGAGGATAGGATAGGATAGAGGATAGGGTAGGATAGAGGATAGGATAGGATAGAGGATAGGATAGGTTAGAGGATAGGATAGGATAGAGGATAGGATAGGATAGAGGATAGAATATGATAGAGGATACGATATTATAGAGGATAGGATAGGATAGAGCATAGGATAGGATAGAGATAGGATAGGTTAGAGAATAGTATAGGATAGAGGATAGGATAGGAAAGCGGATAGGATATGATAGGGGATAGGATAGGATAGAGGATAAGATAGGGGATTGGATAGGATAGAGGATAGGATAGGATAGAGGATAGGATAGGATAGAGGATAGGGTAGGATAGAGGATAGGATAGGATAGAGGATAGGATAGGTTGGAGAATAGTAGAGGATAGGATAGCGGATAGGATATGATAGAGGATAGGATAGGATAGAGGATAGGATAGGATAGAGGATAGGATAGGATAGAGGATAGGATAGGATAGAGGATAGGATAGGATAGAGGATTGGATAGGATAGAGGATAGGAGACGATAGAGGTTGGGATAGGATAGAGGATAGGATAGGATAGGGGATAGGATAGGATAGGATAGAGGATAGGATAGGATAGAGGATAGAATAGGATAGAGGATAGGATAGGATAGAGGATAGGATAGGATAGAGGATAGGATAGGATAGAGGATAGGATAGGATAGAGGATAGGATAGGATAGAGGATAGGATAGGATAGAGGATAGGATAGGATAGAGGATAGGATAGGATAGAGGATAGGATAGGATAGAGGATAGGATAGGATAGAGGATAGGATAGGATAGAGGATAGGATAGGATAGAGGATAGGATAGGATAGAGGATATGATAGGATAGAGGATAGGATAGGATAGAGGATAGGATAGGATAGGATAGAGGATTGGATAGAGGATCGGATAGAAGATAGGATAGGATAGAGGATAGGATAGGATAGAGGATAGTATAGGATAGAGGATAGGATAGAATAGAGGATAGGATAGGATAAAGGATAGGATAGGATAGAGGACAGAATAGGATAGGATAGACGATAGGACAGGATAGGATAGAGGATAGGATAGAGGATAGGATAGGATAGAGGATAGGATAGGATAGAGGATAGGATAGGATAGAGGATGGGATAGGATAGAGGATAGGATATGATAGAGGATAGGATAGGATAGAGGATTGGATAGAGGATCGGATAGAAGATAGGATAGGATAGAGGATAGGATAGGATAGAGGATAGTATAGGATAGAGGATAGGATAGAATAGAGGATAGGATAGGATAAAGGATAGGATAGGATAGAGGACAGGATAGGATAGGATAGACGATAGGATAGGATAGGATAGAGGATAGGATATGATAGAGGATAGGATAGGATAGAGGATTGGATAGAGGATCGGATAGAAGATAGGATAGGATAGAGGATAGGATAGGATAGAGGATAGTATAGGATAGAGGATAGGATAGAATAGAGGATAGGATAGGATAAAGGATAGGATAGGATAGAGGACAGGATAGGACAGGATATACGATAGGATAGGATAGGATAGAGGATAGGATAGGATAGGGGATAGGATAGGATAGAGGTTAGGATAGGATAGAGGATAGGATAGGATAGAGGATAGGATAGGATAGAGGATAGGATAGGATAGAGGATAGGATAGGATAGAGGATAGGATAGGATAGAGGATAGGATAGGATAGAGGATAGGTTAGGATAGAGGATAGGATAGGATAGAGGATAGGATAGGTTAGAGGATAGGATAGGATAGAGGATAGGATAGGATAGAGGATAGGATAGGATAGAGGATAGGATAGGATAGAGGATAGGATAGGATAGAGGATAGGATAGGATAGAGGATAGGATAGGATAGAGGATAGGATAGGATAGAGGATAGGATAGGATAGAGGATAGGATAGGATAGAGGATAGGATAGGATAGAGGATAGGATAGGATAGAGGATAGGATAGGATAGAGGATAGGATAGGATAGAGGATAGGATAGGATAGAGGATATGATAGGATAGAGGATAGGATAGGATAGAGGATAGGATAGGATAGGATAGAGGATTGGATAGAGGATCGGATAGAAGATAGGATAGGATAGAGGATAGGATAGGATAGAGGATAGTATAGGATAGAGGATAGGATAGAATAGAGGATAGGATAGGATAAAGGATAGGATAGGATAGAGGACAGAATAGGATAGGATAGACGATAGGACAGGATAGGATAGAGGATAGGATAGAGGATAGGATAGGATAGAGGATAGGATAGGATAGAGGATAGGATAGGATAGAGGATGGGATAGGATAGAGGATAGGTTATGATAGAGGATAGGATAGGATAGAGGATTGGATAGAGGATCGGATAGAAGATAGGATAGGATAGAGGATAGGATAGGATAGAGGATAGTATAGGATAGAGGATAGGATAGAATAGAGGATAGGATAGGATAAAGGATAGGATAGGATAGAGGACAGGATAGGATAGGATAGCGACTAGGATAGGATAGGATAGAGGATAGGATATGATAGAGGATAGGATAGGATAGAGGATTGGATAGAGGATCGGATAGAAGATAGGATAGGATAGAGGATAGGATAGGATAGAGGATAGTATAGGATAGAGGATAGGATAGAATAGAGGATAGGATAGGATAAAGGATAGGATAGGATAGAGGACAGGATAGGATACAGGATAGGATAGGATAGAGGATAGGATAGGATAGAGGATAGGATAGGATAGAGGATAGGATAGGATAGAGGATAGGATAGGATAGAGGATAGGATAGGATAGAGGATAGGATAGGATAGAGGATAGGATAGGATAGAGGATAGGATAGGATAGAGGATAGGATAGGATAGAGGATAGGATAGGATAGAGGATAGGATAGGATAGAGGATAGGATAGGATAGAGGATAGGATAGGATAGAGGATAGGATAGGATAGAGGATAGGATAGGATAGAGGATAGGATAGGATAGAGGATAGGATAGGATAGAGGATAGGATAGGATAGAGGATAGGATAGGATAGAGGATAGGATAGGATAGAGGATAGGATAGGATAGAGGATATGATAGGATAGAGGATAGGATAGGATAGAGGATAGGATAGGATAGAGGATAGGATAGGATAGAGGATAGGATAGGATAGAGGATAGGATAGGATAGAGGATAGGATAGGATAGAGGATAGGATAGGATAGAGGATAGGATAGGATAGAGGATAGGATAGGATAGAGGATAGGATAGGATAGAGGATAGGATAGGATAGAGGATATGATAGGATAGAGGATAGGATAGGATAGAGGATAGGATAGGATAGGATAGAGGATTGGATAGAGGATCGGATAGAAGATAGGATAGGATAGAGGATAGGATAGGATAGAGGATAGTATAGGATAGAGGATAGGATAGAATAGAGGATAGGATAGGATAAAGGATAGGATAGGATAGAGGACAGAATAGGATAGGATAGACGATAGGACAGGATAGGATAGAGGATAGGATAGAGGATAGGATAGAGGATAGGATAGAGGATAGGATAGGATAGAGGATAGGATAGGATAGAGGATAGGATAGGATAGAGGATGGATAGGATAGAGGATAGGATATGATAGAGGATAGGATAGGATAGAGGATTGGATAGAGGATCGGATAGAAGATAGGATAGGATAGAGGATAGGATAGGATAGAGGATAGTATAGGATAGAGGATAGGATAGAATAGAGGATAGGATAGGATAAAGGATAGGATAGGATAGAGGACAGGATAGGATAGAGGATAGGATAGGATAGAGGATAGGATAGGATAGAGGATAGGATAGGATAGAGGATAGGATAGGATAGAGGATAGGATAGGATAGAGGATAGGATAGGATAGAGGATAGGATAGGATAGAGGATAGGATAGGATAGAGGATAGGATAGGATAGAGGATAGGATAGGATAGAGGATAGGATAGGATAGAGGATAGGATAGGATAGAGGATAGGATAGGATAGAGGATAGGATAGGATAGAGGATAGGATAGGATAGAGGATAGGATAGGATAGAGGATAGGATAGGATAGGATAGAGGATTGGATAGAGGATCGGATAGAGGATAGGATAGGATAGAGGATAGGATAGGATAGAGGATAGGATAGGATAGACGATAGGATAGGATAGGATAGAGGATAGGATAGGATAGGGGATAGGATAGGATAGAGGTTAGGATAGGATAGAGGATAGGATAGGATAGAGGATAGGATAGGATAGAGGATAGGATAGGATAGAGGATAGGATAGGATAGAGGATAGGATAGGATAGAGGATAGGTTAGGATAGAGGATAGGATAGGATAGAGGATAGGATAGGATAGAGGATAGGATAGGATAGAGGATAGGATAGGATAGAGGATAGGATAGGATAGAGGATAGGATAGGATAGAGGATAGGTTAGGATAGAGGATAGGATAGGATAGAGGATAGGATAGGTTAGAGGATAGGATAGGATAGAGGATAGGATAGGATAGAGGATAGGATAGGATAGAGGATAGGATAGGATAGAGGATAGGATAGGATAGAGGATAGGATAGGATAGAGGATAGGATAGGATAGAGGACAGAATAGGATAGGATAGACGATAGGACAGGATAGGATAGAGGATAGGATAGAGGATAGGATAGAGGATAGGATAGGATAGAGGATAGGATAGGATAGAGGATAGGATAGGATAGACGATAGGATAGGATAGGATAGAGGATAGGATAGGATAGGGATAGGATAGGATAGAGGTTAGGATAGGATAGAGGATAGGATAGGATAGAGGATAGGATAGGATAGAGGATAGGATAGGATAGAGGATAGGATAGGATAGAGGATAGGATAGAGGATAGGATAGGATAGAGGATAGGTTAGGATAGAGGATAGGATAGGATAGAGGATAGGATAGGTTAGAGGATAGGATAGGATAGAGGATAGGATAGGATAGAGGATAGGATAGGATAGAGGATAGGATAGGATAGAGGATAGGATAGGATAGAGGATAGGATAGGATAGAGGATAGGATAGGATAGAGGATAGGATAGGATAGAGGATAGGATAGGATAGAGGATAGGATAGGATAGAGGATAGGATAGGATAGAGGATAGGATAGGATAGAGGATAGGTTAGGATAGAGGATAGGATAGGATAGAGGATAGGATAGGTTAGAGGATAGGATAGGATAGAGGATAGGATAGGATAGAGGATAGGATAGGATAGAGGATAGGATAGGATAGAGGATAGGATAGGATAGAGGATAGGATAGGATAGAGGATAGGATAGGATAGAGGATAGGATAGGATAGAGGATAGGATAGGATAGAGGATAGGATAGGATAGAGGATAGGATAGGATAGAGGATAGGATAGGATAGAGGATAGGATAGGATAGAGGATAGGATAGGATAGAGGATAGGATAGGATAGAGGATAGGATAGGATAGAGGATAGGATAGGATAGAGGATATGATAGGATAGAGGATAGGATAGGATAGAGGATAGGATAGGATAGGATAGAGGATTGGATAGAGGATCGGATAGAAGATAGGATAGGATAGAGGAAAGGATAGGATAGAGGATAGTATAGGATAGAGGATAGGATAGAATAGAGGATAGGATAGGATAAAGGATAGGATAGGATAGAGGACAGAATAGGATAGGATAGACGATAGGACAGGATAGGATAGAGGATAGGATAGAGGATAGGATAGGATAGAGGATAGGATAGGATAGAGGATAGGATAGGATAGAGGATGGGATAGGATAGAGGATAGGATATGATAGAGGATAGGATAGGATAGAGGATTGGATAGAGGATCGGATAGAAGATAGGATAGGATAGAGGATAGGATAGGATAGAGGATAGTATAGGATAGAGGATAGGATAGAATAGAGGATAGGATAGGATAAAGGATAGGATAGGATAGAGGACAGGATAGGATAGGATAGACGATAGGATAGGATAGGATAGAGGATAGGATATGATCAGAGGATAGGATAGGATAGAGGATTGGATAGAGGATCGGATAGAAGATAGGATAGGATAGAGGATAGGATAGGATAGAGGATAGGATAGGATAGAGGATAGGATAGGATAGAGGATAGGATAGGATAGAGGATAGGATAGGATAGAGGATAGGATAGGATAGAGGATAGGATAGGATAGAGGATAGGATAGGATAGAGGATAGGATAGGATAGAGGATAGGATAGGATAGAGGATAGGATAGGATAGAGGATAGGATAGGATAGAGGATAGGATAGAGGATAGGATAGGATAGAGGATAGGATAGGATAGAGGATAGGATAGGATAGAGGATAGGATAGGATAGAGGATAGGATAGGATAGAGGATAGGTTAGGATAGAGGATAGGATAGGATAGAGGATAGGATAGGTTAGAGGATAGGATAGGATAGAGGATAGGATAGGATAGAGGATAGGATAGGATAGAGGATAGGATAGGATAGAGGATAGGATAGGATAGAGGATAGGATAGGATAGAGGATAGGATAGGATAGGATAGAGGATTGGATAGAGGATCGGATAGAAGATAGGATAGGATAGAGGATAGGATAGGATAGAGGATAGTATAGGATATAGGATAGGATAGAATAGAGGATAGGATAGGATAAAGGATAGGATAGGATAGAGGACAGAATAGGATAGGATAGACGATAGGACAGGATAGGATAGAGGATAGGATAGAGGATAGGATAGAGGATAGGATAGGATAGAGGATAGGATAGGATAGAGGATAGGATAGGATAGAGGATGGGATAGGATAGAGGATAGGATATGATAGAGGATAGGATAGGATAGAGGATTGGATAGAGGATCGGATAGAAGATAGGATAGGATAGAGGATAGGATAGGATAGAGGATAGTATAGGATAGAGGATAGGATAGAATAGAGAGATAGGATAGGATAAAGGATAGGATAGGATAGAGGATAGGATAGGATAGAGGATAGGATAGGATAGAGGATAGGATAGGATAGAGGATAGGATAGGATAGAGGATAGGATAGGATAGAGGATAGGATAGGATAGAGGATAGGATAGGATAGAGGATAGGATAGGATAGAGGATAGGATAGGATAGAGGATAGGATAGGATAGAGGATAGGATAGGATAGAGGATAGGATAGGATAGAGGATAGGTTAGGATAGAGGATAGGATAGGATAGAGGATAGGATAGGTTAGAGGATAGGATAGGATAGAGGATAGGATAGGATAGAGGATAGGATAGGATAGAGGATAGGATAGGATAGAGGATAGGATAGGATAGAGGATAGGATAGGATAGAGGATAGGATAGGATAGAGGATAGGATAGGATAGAGGATAGGATAGGATAGAGGATAGGATAGGATAGAGGATAGGATAGGATAGAGGATAGGATAGGATAGAGGATAGGATAGGATAGAGGATAGGATAGGATAGAGGATAGGATAGGATAGAGGATAGGATAGGATAGAGGATAGGATAGGATAGAGGATAGGATAGGATAGGATAGAGGATTGGATAGAGGATCGGATAGAAGATAGGATAGGATAGAGGATAGGATAGGATAGAGGATAGTATAGGATATAGGATAGGATAGAATAGAGGATAGGATAGGATAAAGGATAGGATAGGATAGAGGACAGAATAGGATAGGATAGACGATAGGACAGGATAGGATAGAGGATAGGATAGAGGATAGGATAGAGGATAGGATAGGATAGAGGATAGGATAGGATAGAGGATAGGATAGGATAGAGGATGGGATAGGATAGAGGATAGGATATGATAGAGGATAGGATAGGATAGAGGATTGGATAGAGGATCGGATAGAAGATAGGATAGGATAGAGGATAGGATAGGATAGAGGATAGTATAGGATAGAGGATAGGATAGAATAGAGGATAGGATAGATAAAGGATAGGATAGGATAGAGGACAGGATAGGATAGGATAGAGGATAGGATAGGATAGGATAGAGGATAGGATAGGATAGAGGATAGGATAGGATAGAGGATAGGATAGGATAGAGGATAGGATAGGATAGGATAGAGGATAGGATAGGATAGAGGATAGGATAGGATAGAGGATAGGATAGGATAGAGGATAGGATAGGATAGAGGATAGGATAGGATAGAGGATAGGATAGGATAGAGGATAGGATAGGATAGAGGATAGGATAGGATAGAGGATAGGATAGGATAGAGGATAGGATAGGATAGAGGATAGGATAGGATAGAGGATAGGATAGGATAGAGGATAGGATAGGATAGAGGATAGGATAGGATAGAGGATAGGATAGGATAGAGGATAGGATAGGATAGAGGATAGGATAGGATAGAGGATAGGATAGGATAGAGGATAGGATAGGATAGAGGATAGGATAGGATAGAGGATAGGATAGGATAGAGGATAGGATAGGATAGAGGATAGGATAGGATAGAGGATAGGATAGGATAGAGGATATGATAGGATAGAGGATAGGATAGGATAGAGGATAGGATAGGATAGAGGATAGGATAGGATAGAGGATAGGATAGGATAGAGGATAGGATAGGATAGAGGATAGGATAGGATAGAGGATAGGATAGGATAGGATAGAGGATTGGATAGAGGATCGGATAGAAGATAGGATAGGATAGAGGATAGGATAGGATAGAGGATAGTATAGGATATAGGATAGGATAGAATAGAGGATAGGATAGGATAAAGGATAGGATAGGATAGAGGACAGAATAGGATAGGATAGACGATAGGACAGGATAGGATAGAGGATAGGATAGAGGATAGGATAGAGGATAGGATAGGATAGAGGATAGGATAGGATAGAGGATAGGATAGGATAGAGGATGGGATAGGATAGAGGATAGGATATGATAGAGGATAGGATAGGATAGAGGATTGGATAGAGGATCGGATAGAAGATAGGATAGGATAGAGGATAGGATAGGATAGAGGATAGTATAGGATAGAGGATAGGATAGAATAGAGGATAGGATAGGATAAAGGATAGGATAGGATAGAGGACAGGATAGGATAGGATAGAGGATAGGATAGGATAGGATAGAGGATAGGATAGGATAGAGGATAGGATAGGATAGAGGATAGGATAGGATAGAGGATAGGATAGGATAGGATAGAGGATAGGATAGGATAGAGGATAGGATAGGATAGAGGATAGGATAGGATAGAGGATAGGATAGGATAGAGGATAGGATAGGATAGAGGATAGGATAGGATAGAGGATAGGATAGGATAGAGGATAGGATAGGATAGAGGATAGGATAGGATAGAGGATAGGATAGGATAGAGGATAGGATAGGATAGAGGATAGGATAGGATAGAGGATAGGATAGGATAGAGGATAGGATAGGATAGAGGATAGGATAGGATAGAGGATAGGATAGGATAGAGGATAGGATAGGATAGAGGATAGGATAGGATAGAGGATAGGATAGGATAGGATAGGATAGAGGATAGGATAGAATAGAGTATAGGATAGGATAGAGGATAGGATAGGATAGAGGATAGGATAGGATAGAGGATAGGATAGGATAGAGGATAGGTTAGGATAGAGGATAGGATAGGATAGAGGATAGGATAGGTTAGAGGATAGGATAGGATAGAGGATAGGATAGGATAGAGGATAGGATAGGATAGAGGATGGGATAGGATAGAGGATAGGATATGATAGAGGATAGGATAGGATAGAGGATTGGATAGAGGATCGGATAGAGGATAGGATAGGATAGAGGATAGTATAGGATAGAGGATAGGATAGAATAGAGGATAGGATAGGATAAAGGATAGGATAGGATAGAGGACAGGATAGGATAGGATAGACGATAGGATAGGATAGGATAGAGGATAGGATATGATAGAGGATAGGATAGGATAGAGGATTGGATAGAGGATCGGATAGAAGATAGGATAGGATAGAGGATAGGATAGGATAGAGGATAGGATAGGATAGAGGATAGGATAGGATAGAGGATAGGATAGGATAGAGGATAGGATAGGATAGAGGATAGGATAGGATAGAGGATAGGATAGGATAGAGGATATGATAGGATAGAGGATAGGATAGGATAGAGGATAGGATAGGATAGAGGATAGGATAGGATAGAGGATAGGATAGGATAGAGGATAGGATAGGATAGAGGATAGGATAGGATAGAGGATAGGATAGGATAGAGGATAGGATAGGATAGAGGATAGGATAGGATAGAGGATAGAATAGGATAGAGGATAGGATAGGATAGAGGATAGGATAGAGGATAGGATAGGATAGAGGATAGGATAGGATAGAGGATAGGATAGGATAGAGGATAGGATAGGATAGAGGATAGGATAGGATAGAGGATAGGTTAGGATAGAGGATAGGATAGGATAGAGGATAGGATAGGATAGAGGATAGGATAGGATAGAGGATAGGATAGGATAGAGGATAGGATAGGATAGAGGATAGGATAGGATAGAGGATAGGATAGGATAGAGGATAGGATAGGATAGAGGATAGGATAGGATAGAGGATAGGATAGGATAGGATAGAGGATAGGATAGAGGATCGGATAGAAGATAGGATAGGATAGAGGATAGGATAGGATAGAGGATAGTATAGGATATAGGATAGGATAGAATAGAGGATAGGATAGGATAAAGGATAGGATAGGATAGAGGATAGGATAGGATAGAGGATAGGATAGGATAGAGGATAGGATAGGATAGAGGATAGGATAGAGGATAGGATAGGATAGAGGATAGGATAGGATAGAGGATAGGATAGGATAGAGGATAGGATAGGATAGAGGATAGGATAGGATAGAGGATAGGTTAGGATAGAGGATAGGATAGGATAGAGGATAGGATAGGTTAGAGGATAGGATAGGATAGAGGATAGGATAGGATAGAGGATAGGATAGGATAGAGGATAGGATAGGATAGAGGATAGGATAGGATAGAGGATAGGATAGGATAGAGGATAGGATAGGATAGAGGATAGGATAGGATAGGATAGAGGATTGGATAGAGGATCGGATAGAAGATAGGATAGGATAGAGGATAGGATAGGATAGAGGATAGTATAGGATATAGGATAGGATAGAATAGAGGATAGGATAGGATAAAGGATAGGATAGGATAGAGGACAGAATAGGATAGGATAGACGATAGGACAGGATAGGATAGAGGATAGGATAGAGGATAGGATAGAGGATAGGATAGGATAGAGGATAGGATAGGATAGAGGATAGGATAGGATAGAGGATGGGATAGGATAGAGGATAGGATATGATAGAGGATAGGATAGGATAGAGGATTGGATAGAGGATCGGATAGAAGATAGGATAGGATAGAGGATAGGATAGGATAGAGGATAGTATAGGATAGAGGATAGGATAGAATAGAGGATAGGATAGGATAAAGGATAGGATAGGATAGAGGATAGGATAGGATAGAGGATAGGATAGGATAGAGGATAGGATAGGATAGAGGATAGGATAGGATAGAGGATAGGATAGGATAGAGGATAGGATAGGATAGAGGATAGGATAGGATAGAGGATAGGATAGGATAGAGGATAGGATAGGATAGAGGATAGGATAGGATAGAGGATAGGATAGGATAGAGGATAGGATAGGATAGAGGATAGGATAGGATAGAGGATAGGTTAGGATAGAGGATAGGATAGGATAGAGGATAGGATAGGTTAGAGGATAGGATAGGATAGAGGATAGGATAGGATAGAGGATAGGATAGGATAGAGGATAGGATAGGATAGAGGATAGGATAGGATAGAGGATAGGATAGGATAGAGGATAGGATAGGATAGAGGATAGGATAGGATAGAGGATAGGATAGGATAGAGGATAGGATAGGATAGAGGATAGGATAGGATAGAGGATAGGATAGGATAGAGGATAGGATAGGATAGAGGATAGGATAGGATAGAGGATAGGATAGGATAGAGGATAGGATAGGATAGAGGATAGGATAGGATAGAGGATAGGATAGGATAGGATAGAGGATTGGATAGAGGATCGGATAGAAGATAGGATAGGATAGAGGATAGGATAGGATAGAGGATAGTATAGGATATAGGATAGGATAGAATAGAGGATAGGATAGGATAAAGGATAGGATAGGATAGAGGACAGAATAGGATAGGATAGACGATAGGACAGGATAGGATAGAGGATAGGATAGAGGATAGGATAGAGGATAGGATAGGATAGAGGATAGGATAGGATAGAGGATAGGATAGGATAGAGGATGGGATAGGATAGAGGATAGGATATGATAGAGGATAGGATAGGATAGAGGATTGGATAGAGGATCGGATAGAAGATAGGATAGGATAGAGGATAGGATAGGATAGAGGATAGTATAGGATAGAGGATAGGATAGAATAGAGGATAGGATAGGATAAAGGATAGGATAGGATAGAGGACAGGATAGGATAGGATAGAGGATAGGATAGGATAGGATAGAGGATAGGATAGGATAGAGGATAGGATAGGATAGAGGATAGGATAGGATAGAGGATAGGATAGGATAGGATAGAGGATAGGATAGGATAGAGGATAGGATAGGATAGAGGATAGGATAGGATAGAGGATAGGATAGGATAGAGGATAGGATAGGATAGAGGATAGGATAGGATAGAGGATAGGATAGGATAGAGGATAGGATAGGATAGAGGATAGGATAGGATAGAGGATAGGATAGGATAGAGGATAGGATAGGATAGAGGATAGGATAGGATAGAGGATAGGATAGGATAGAGGATAGGATAGGATAGAGGATAGGATAGGATAGAGGATAGGATAGGATAGAGGATAGGATAGGATAGAGGATAGGATAGGATAGAGGATAGGATAGGATAGAGGATAGGATAGGATAGGATAGGATAGAGGATAGGATAGAATAGAGTATAGGATAGGATAGAGGATAGGATAGGATAGAGGATAGGATAGGATAGAGGATAGGATAGGATAGAGGATAGGTTAGGATAGAGGATAGGATAGGATAGAGGATAGGATAGGTTAGAGGATAGGATAGGATAGAGGATAGGTTAGGATAGAGGATAGGATAGGATAGAGGATAGGATAGGATAGAGGATAGGATAGGATAGAGGATAGGATAGGATAGAGGATAGGATAGGATAGAGGATAGGATAGGATAGAGGATAGGATAGGATAGAGGATAGGATAGGATAGAGGATAGGATAGGATAGAGGATAGGATAGGATAGGATAGAGGATAGGATAGGATAGAGGATATAATAGGATTGAGGAAAGGATAGGATAGAGGATAGGATAGGATAGAGGATAGGATAGGAAAGAGGATAGGATAGGATAGAGGATAGGATAGGATAGAGGATAGGATAGGATAGAGGATAGGATAGGATAGAGTATAGGATAGGATAGAGGATAGGATAGGATAGAGGATAGGATAGGATAGAGGATAGGATAGGATAGAGGATAGGATAGGATAGAGGATAGGATAGGATAGAGGATAGGTTAGGATAGAGGATAGGATAGGATAGAGGATAGGATAGGTTAGAGGATAGGATAGGATAGAGGATAGGATAGGATAGAGGATAGGATAGGATAGCGGATAGGATAGGATAGAGGATAGGATAGAGGATAGGATAGGATAGAGGATAGGATAGGATAGAGGATAGGATAGAATAGAGTATAGGATAGGATAGAGGATAGGATAGGATAGAGGATAGGATAGGATAGAGGATAGGATAGGATAGAGGATAGGATAGGATAGAGGATAGGATAGGATAGAGGATAGGATAGGATAGAGGATAGGATAGGATAGAGGATAGGATAGGATAGAGGATAGGATAGGATAGAGGATATGATAGGATAGAGGATAGGATAGGATAGAGGATAGGATAGGATAGGATAGAGGATTGGATAGAGGATCGGATAGAAGATAGGATAGGATAGAGGATAGGATAGGATAGAGGATAGTATAGGATAGAGGATAGGATAGAATAGAGGATAGGATAGGATAAAGGATAGGATAGGATAGAGGACAGGATAGGATAGGATAGACGATAGGATAGGATAGGATAGAGGATAGGATAGGATAGGGATAGGATAGGATAGAGGATAGGATAGGATAGAGGATAGGATAGGATAGAGGATAGGATAGGATAGAGGATAGGATAGGATAGAGGATAGGATAGGATAGGATAGAGGATAGGATAGGATAGAGGATAGGATAGGATAGAGGATAGGATAGCATAGAGGATAGGATAGGATAGGATAGAGGATAGGATAGGATAGAGGATAGGATAGGATAGAGGATAGGATAGGATAGAGGATAGGATAGGATAGAGGATAGGATAGGATAGAGGATAGGATAGGATAGAGGATAGGATAGGATAGAGGATAGGATAGGATAGAGGATAGGATAGGATAGAGGATAGGATAGGATAGAGGATAGGATAGGATAGAGGATAGGATAGGATAGAGGATAGGATAGGATAGAGGATAGGATAGGATAGAGGATAGGATAGGATAGAGGATAGGATAGGATAGAGGATAGGATAGGATAGAGGATAGGATAGGATAGAGGATAGGATAGGATAGAGGATAGGATAGGATAGAGGATAGGATAGGATAGAGGATAGGATAGGATAGAGGATAGGATAGGATAGAGGATAGGATAGGATAGAGGATAGGATAGGATAGAGGATAGGATAGGATAGGATAGGATAGATAGGTTAGGATAGAGGATAGGATAGGATAGAGGATAGGATAGGATAGAGGATAGGATAGGATAGAGGATAGGATAGGATAGAGGATAGGATAGGATAGAGGATAGGATAGGATAGAGGATAGGATAGGTAGGATAGGTAGAGGATTGGATAGGATGAGGATAGGATAGGATAGAGGATAGGATAGGATAGAGGATAGGATAGGATAGAGGATAGGTTAGGATAGAGGAGTGGAGAGGAGTGAGGATAGGTGTGAGAGGATAGGAGTAGGTAGAGAGTGGATAGGTTTGAGGAGAGGATAGGATGTGGATTGGATAGGTTGAAGAGAGGATAGATAGGTGTGAGGAGTGGTGTGGAGTGTGGTGTGTGAGTGGATTAGGTGAGGAGAGAGGAGTGGTGTGGATGTGGAGTGGAGTGGATAGAGGAGGTGGAGTGGAGAGGATTGGAGTGGAGAGAGGATAGGTTTGGAGTGGTGAGAGTGGTGTGTGAGGATTGGTGTGTGGTGTGGTGAGGTGTGAGAGGTGTGGTGAGAGTGAGGTGTGGTGTGGTGTGTGGTGTGGTTGGTGTGGTGTGGTGTGGTGAGTGGTGTGGTGTGGTGTGTGGTGTGGTGTGGTGTGTGGTGTGGTGTGGTGTGTGGTGTGGTGTGGTGTGAGGTGTGGTGTGGTGTGTGGTGTGGTGTGTGGTGTGGTGTGGTGTGTGGTGTGGTGTGGAGTGTGGTGAGGTGTGTGTGTGGTGGTGTGGTGTGTGGTGTGGTGTGGTGTGTGGTGTGGTGTGGTGTGTGGTGTGGATGTGGTGTGTGGTGTGGTGTGGTGTGTGGTGTGGTGTGGTGTGTGGTGTGGTGTGGTGTGTGGTGTGGTGTGGTGTGTGGTGTGGAGTGGTGTGTGGTGTGGTGTGGTGTGTGGTGTGGTGTGGTGTGTGGTGTGGTGTGGTGTGTGGTGTGGTGTGGTGTGGTGTGTGGTGGGGTGTGTGGTGAGGTGTGTTGTGTGGTGTGGTGTGTGGTGTGGTGAGGTGTGTGGTGTGGTGTGGTGTGTGGAGTGGTGAGGTGTTTGGTGTGGTGTGGTGTGAGGTATGTTGTGGAGTGTGAGAGAGACGGGGAAGAAGAAAGAAGGGGGGAGGGGGGAGTGTGAGAGTGAAGTGGAGGGACAGAGTGAAGTGAAGTGAAGGGTGAAGTGAAGTGAAGAGTGAAGTGTAGTGAAGAGGTGAAGTGAAGTGAAGAGTGAAGTGAAGTGAGGAGTGAAGTGAAGAGTGAATTGAAGAGTGAAGTGAAGCTGAAGTGAAGAGTGAAGTGAAGTGAAGAGTGAGTGAGTGAAGAGTGAAGTGAAGTGAAGAGTGAAGTGAAGTGAAGAGTGAAGTGAAGTGAAGAGTGAAGTGAAGTGAAGAGTGAAGTGAAGTGAAGAGTGAAGTGAAGTGAAGAGTGAAGTGAAGTGAAGAGTGAAGTGAAGTGAAGAGTGAAGTGAAGTGAAGAGTGAAGTGAAGTGAAGAGTGGAGTGAAGTGAAGAGTGAAGTGAAGTGAAGAGTGAAGTGAAGTGAAGAGTGAAGTGAAGAGTGAAGTGAAGTGAAGAGTGAAGTGAAGTGAAGAGTGAAGTGAAGTGAAGAGTGAAGTGAAGTGAAGAGTGAAGTGAAGTGAAGAGTGAAGTGAAGTGAAGAGTGAAGGGAAGTGAAGAGTGAAGTGAAGTGAAGAGTGAAGTGAAGTGAAGAGTGAAGTGAAGTGAAGAGTGAAGTGAAGTGAAGAGTGAAGTGAAGTGAAGAGTGAAGTGAAGTGAAGAGTGAAGTGAAGAAGTGAAGAGTGAAGTGAAGTGAAGAGGGAAGTGAAGTGAAGAGTGAAGTGAAGTGAAGAGTGAAGTGAAGGGAAGATTGAAGTGTAGTGAAGAGTGAAGTGAAGTGAAGAGTGAAGTGAAGTGAGTGAAGAGTGAAGTGAAGTGAAGAGTGAAGTTAAGTGAAGAGTGAAGTGAAGTGAAGAGTTAAGTGAAGTGAAGAGTGAAGTGAAGTGAAGAGTGAAGTTAAGTGAAGAGTGAAGTGAAGTGAAGAGTGAAGTGAAGTGAAGAGTGAAGTGAAGTGAAGAGTGAAGTGAAGTGAAGAGTGAAGTGAAGTGAAGAGTGAAGTGAAGTGAAGTGAGTGAAGAGTGAAGTGAAGTGAAGAGTGAAGTGAAGTGAAGAGTGAAGTGAAGTGAAGAGTGAAGTGAAGTGAAGAGTGAAGTGAAGTGAAGAGTGAAGTGAAGTGAGAGTGAAGTGAAGTGAAGTGAAGTGAAGTGAAGAGTGAAGTGAAGTGAAGAGTGAAGTGAAGTGAAGAGTGAACGTGAAGTGAAGAGTGAAGTGAAGTGAAGAGTGAAGTGAAGTGAAGAGTGAAGTGAAGTGAAGAGTGAAGTGAAGTGAAGAGTGAAGTGAAGTGAAGAGTGAAGTGAGTGAAGAGTGAAGTGAAGTGAAGAGTGAAGTGAAGTGAAGAGTGAAGTGAAGTGAAGAGTGAAGTGAAGTGAAGAGTGAAGTGAAGTGAAGAGTGAAGTGAAGTGAAGAGTGAAGTGAAGTGAAGAGTGAAGTGAAGTGAAGAGTGAAGTGAAGTGAAGAGTGAAGTGAAGTGAAGAGTGAAGTGAAGTGAAGAGTGAAGTGAAGTGAAGAGTGAAGTGAAGTGAAGAGTGAACGTGAAGTGAAGAGTGAAGTGAAGTGAAGAGTGAAGTGAAGTGAAGAGTGAAGTGAAGTGAAGAAGTGAAGTGAAGTGAAGAGTGAAGTGAAGTGAAGAGTGAAGTGAAGTGAAGAGTGAAGTGAAGTGAAGAGTGAAGTGAAGTGAAGTGAAGAGTGAAGTGAAGTGAAGAGTGAAGTGAAGTGAAGAGTGAAGTGAAGTGAAGAGTGAAGTGAAGTGAAGAGTGAAGTGAAGTGAAAGTGAAGTGAAGTGAAGAGTGAAGTGAAGTGAAGTGAGAGTGAAGTGAAGTGAAGGGAAGAGTGAAGTGACGTGAAGAGTGAAGTGAAGTGAAGAGTGAGTGAAGTGAAGAGTGAAGTGAAGTGAAGAGTGAAGTGAAGTGAAGAGTGAAGTGAAGTGAGGAGTGAAGTGAAGTGAAGAGTGAAGTGAAGAGTGACGAGTGAAGTGAAGTGAAGAGTGAAGTGAAGTGAGAGAAGTGAAGAGTGAAGTGAAGAGTGAAGTGAAGTGAAGAGTGAAGTGAAGTGAAGAGTGAAGTGAAGTGAAGAGTGAAGTGAAGTGAAGAGTGAATGAAGTGAAGAGTGAAGTGAAGTGAAGAGTGAAGTGAAGTGAAGAGTGAAGTGAAGTGAAGAGTGGAGTGAAGTGAAGAGTGAAGTGAAGTGAAGAGTGAAGTGAAGTGAAGAGTGAAGTGAAGAGTGAAGTGAAGTGAAGAGTGAAGTGAAGTGAAGAGTGAAGTGAAGAGTGAAGTGAAGTGAAGAGTTAAGTGAAGTGAAGAGTGAAGTGAAGTGAAGAGTGAAGTTAAGTGAAGAGTGAAGTGAAGTGAAGAGTGAAGTGAAGTGAAGAGTGAAGTGAAGTGAAGAGTGAAGTGAAGTGAAGAGTGAAGTGAAGTGAAGAGTGAAGTGAAGTGAAGAGTGAAGTGAAGTGAAGAGTGAAGTGAAGTGAAGAGTGAAGTGAAGTGAAGAGTGAAGTGAAGTGAAGAGTGAAGTGAAGTGAAGAGTGAAGTGAAGTGAAGAGTGAAGTGAAGGGAAGATTGAAGTGGAGTGAAGAGTGAAGTGAAGTGAAGAGTGAAGTGAAGTGAAGTGAAGAGTGAAGTGAAGTGAAGAGTGAAGTGAAGTGAAGAGTGAAGTGAAGTGAAGAAGGTGAAGTGAAGTGAAGAGTGAAGTGAAGTGAAGAGTGAAGTGAAGTGAAGAGTGAAGTGAAGTGAAGAGAGAGTGAAGTGAAGAGTGAAGTGAAGTGAAGAGGAGTAAGTGAGAGTGAAGTGAAGTGAAGAGTTAAGTGAAGTGAAGAGTGAAGTGAAGTGAGAGTGAAGTTAAGTGAGAGTGAAGTGAAGTGAAGAGTGCAGTGAAGTGAAGAGTGAAGTGAAGTGAAGAGTGAAGTGAAGTGTAGAGTGGAGTGAAGTGAGAAGTGAAGTGAAGTGAAGTGAAGTGAAGAGTGAAGTGAAGTGAAGAGTGAAGTGAAGTGAAGAGTGAAGTGAAGTGAAGAGTGAAGTGAAGTGAAGAGTGAAGTGAAGTGAAGAGTGAAGTGAAGTGAAGAGTGAAGTGAAGTGAAGAGTGAAGTGAAGTGAAGAGTGAAGTGAAGTGAAGAGTGAAGTGAAGTGAAGAGTGAAGTGAAGTGAAGAGTGAAGTGAAGTGAAGAGTGAAGTGAAGTGAAGAGTGAAGTGAAGTGAAGAGTGAAGTGAAGTGAAGAGTGAAGTGAAGTGAAGAGTGAAGTGAAGTGAAGAGTGAAGTGAAGTGAAGAGTGAAGTGAAGTGAAGAGTGAAGTGAAGTGAGTGAAGAGTGACGTGAAGTGAAGAGTGAAGTGAAGTGAAGAGTGAAGTGAAGTGAAGAGTGAAGTGAAGTGAAGTGAAGAGTGAAGTGAAGTGAAGGGAAGAGTGAAGTGAAGTGAAGGGTGAAGTGAAGTGAAGAGTGGAGTGAAGTGAAGAGTGAAGTGTAGTGAAGAGTGAAGTGAAGTGAAGAGTGAAGTGAAGTGAGGAGTGAAGTGAAGAGTGAATTGAAGAGTGAAGTGAAGTGAAGAGTGATGTGAAGTGAGAGTGAAGTGAATGAAGAGTGAAGTGAAGTGAAGAGTGAAGTGAAGTGAAGAGTGAAGTGAAGTGAAGAGTGAAGTGAAGAGTGAAGTGAAGAGTGAAGTGAAGGGAAGTGAGGAGTGAAGTGAAGTGGAGGGAAGAGTGAAGTGAAGTGAAGGGTGAGTGAAGTGAAGAGTGGAGTGAAGTGAAGTGTGAAGTGTAGTGAAGAGTGAAGTGAAGTGAAGAGTGAAGTGAAGTGAGGAGTGAAGTGAAGAGTGAATTGAAGAGTGAAGTGAAGTGAAGTGAAGAGTGAAGTGAAGTGAAGAGTGAAGTGAAGTGAAGAGTGAAGTGAAGTGAAGAGTGAAGTGAAGTGAAGAGTGAAGTGAAGTGAAGAGTGAAGTGAAGTGAAGAGTGAAGTGAAGTGAAGAGTGAAGTGAAGTGAAGAGTGAAGTGAAGTGAAGAGTGAAGTGAAGTGAAGAGTGAAGTGAAGTGAGAGTGAAGTGAGTGAAGTGAAGTGAAGTGAAGAGTGAAGTGAAGTGAAGAGTGAAGTGAAGTGAAGAGTGAAGTGAAGTGAGAGTGAAGTGAAGTGAAGAGTTAAGTGAAGTGAAGAGTGAGTGAAGTGAAGAGTGAAAGAAGAGTGAAGTGAAGTGAAGAGTGAAGTGAAGTGAAGAGTGAAGTGAAGTGAAGCAGTGAAGTGAAGTGAAGAGTGAAGTGAAGTGAAGAGTGAAGTGAAGTGAAGAGTGAAGTGAAGTGAAGAGTGAAGTGAAGTGAAGAGTGAAGTGAAGTGAGAGTGAAGTGAAGTGAAGAGTGAAGTGAAGTGAAGAGTGAAGTGAAGTGAAGAGTGAAGTGAAGTGAAGAGTGAAGTGAAGTGAAGGGTGAAGTGAAGTGAAGAGTGGAGTGAAGTGAAGAGTGAAGTGTAGTGAAGAGTGAAGTGAAGTGAAGAGTGAAGTGAAGTGAGGAGTGAAGCGAAGAGTGAATTGAAGAGTGAAGTGAAGTGAAGAGTGAAGTGAAGTGAAGAGTGAAGTGAATGAAGAGTGAAGTGAAGTGAAGAGTGAAGTGAAGTGAAGAGTGAAGTGAAGTGAAGAGTGAAGTGAAGAGTGAAGTGAAGAGTGAAGTGAAGGGAAGTGAGGAGTGAAGTGAAGTGGAGGGAAGAGTGAAGTGAAGTGAAGGGTGAAGTGAAGTGAAGAGTGGAGTGAAGTGAAGTGTGAAGTGTAGTGAAGAGTGAAGTGAAGTGAAGAGTGAAGTGAAGTGAGGAGTGAAGTGAAGAGTGAATTGAAGAGTGAAGTGAAGTGAAGTGAAGAGTGAAGTGAAGTGAAGAGTGAAGTGAAGTGAAGAGTGAAGTGAAGTGAAGAGTGAAGTGAAGTGAAGAGTGAAGTGAAGTGAAGAGTGCAGTGAAGTGAAGAGTGAAGTGAAGTGCAGAGTGAAGTGAAGTGAAGAGTGAAGTGAAGTGAAGAGTGAAGTTAAGTGAAGAGTGAACGTGAAGTGAAGAGTGAAGTGAAGTGAAGAGTGAAGTGAAGTGAAGAGTGAAGTGAAGTGAAGAGTGAAGTGAAGTGAAGAGTGAAGTGAAGAGTGAAGTGAAGTGAAGAGTGAAGTGAAGTGAAGAGTGAGTGAAGTGAAGAGTGAAGTGAAGTGAAGGGTGAAGTGAAGTGAAGAGTGGAAGTGAAGTGAAGTGTGAAGTGTAGTGAAGAGTGAAGTGAAGTGAAGAGTGAAGTGAAGTGAGGAGTGAAGTGAAGAGTGAATTGACGAGAGAAGTGAAGTGAAGTGAAGAGTGAAGTGAAGTGAAGAGTGAAGTGAAGTGAAGAGTGAAGTGAAGTGAAGAGTGAAGTGAGTGAAGAGTGAAGTGAAGTGAAGAGTGAAGTGAAGTGAAGAGTGAAGTGAAGTGAAGAGTTAAGTGAAGTGAAGAGTGAAGTGAAGTGAAGAGTGAAGTGAAGTGAAGAGTGAAGTGAGTGAAGAGTGAAGTGAAGTGAAGAGTGAAGTGAAGTGAAGAGTGAAGTGAAGTGAAGAGTGAAGTGAAGTGAAGTGAAGAGTGAAGTGAAGTGAAGAGTGAAGTGAAGTGAAGAGTGAAGTGAAGTGAAGAGTGAAGTGAAGTGAAGAGTGAAGTGAAGTGAAGAGTGAAGTGAAGTGAAGAGTGAAGTGAAGTGAAGAGTGAAGTGAAGTGAAGAGTGAGTGAAGTGAAGAGTGAAGTGAGTGAAGAGTGAAGTGAAGTGAAGAGTGAAGTGAAGTGAAGAGTGAAGTGAAGTGAAGAGTGAAGTGAAGTGAAGAGTGAAGTGAAGTGAAGAGTGAAGTGAAGAGTGAAGTGAAGTGAAGAGTGAAGTGAAGTGAAGAGTGAGTGAAGTGAAGAGTGAAGTGAAGTGAAGTGAAGTGTGAAGTGAAGTGAAGAGTGAAGTGAAGTGAAGAGTGAAGTGAAGTGAAGTGAAGAGTGAAGTGAAGTGAAGTGAAGGAAGTGAGAAGTGAAGTGAAGAGTGAAGTGAGTGAAGAGTGAAGTAGTGAAGTGAAGTGAAGTGAAGAGTGAAGTGGGTGAAGGAAGGAAGAGTGAAGTGAAGTGAAGAGTGAAGTGAAGAGTGAAGTGAAGTGAAGAGAGAGTGAAGTGAAGAGTGAAGTGAAGTGAAGAGTGAAGTGAAGTGAAGAGTGAAGTGAAGTGAAGAGTGAAGTGAAGTGAAGAGTGAAGTGAAGTGAAGAGTGAAGTGAAGTGAAGAGTGAAGTGAAGTGAGAGTGAAGTGAAGTGAAGAGTGAAGTGAAGTGAAGAGTGAAGTGAGTGAAGAGTGAAGTGAAGTGAAGAGTGAAGTGAAGTGAAGAGTGAAGTGAAGTGAAGAGTGAAGTGAAGTGAAGAGTGAAGTGAAGTGAAGAGTGAAGTGAAGTGAAGAGTGAAGTGAAGTGAAGAGTGAAGTGAGTGAAGAGTGAGTGAAGTGAAGAGTGAAGTGAAGTGAGAGTGAAGTGAAGTGAAGTGAAGGAAGTGAAGTGAAGAGTGAAGTGAAGTGAAGAGTGAAGTGAAGTGAAGAGTGAAGTGATGAGTGAAGTGAAGAGAGTGAAGTGAAGTGAAGAGTGAAGTGAAGTGAAGAGTGAAGTGAAGTGAAGAGTGAAGTGAAGTGAAGAGAGTGAAGTGAAGTGAGAGTGAAGTGAAGAGAGTGAAGAGTGCAAGTGAAGAGGTGAAGTGAAGTGAAGAGTGAAGTGAAGTGAAGAGTGAAGTGAAGTGAGAGTGAAGTGAAGTGAAGAGTGAAGTGAAGTGAAGAGTGAAGTGAAGAGATGAAGAGTGAAGTGAAGTGAAGAGTGAAGTGAAGTGAAGAGTGAGTGAAGTGAGAGTGAAGTGAAGTGAAGAGTGAAGTGAAGTGAAGAGTGAAGTGAAGTGAAGAGTGAAGTGAAGTGAAGAGTGAAGTGAAGTGAAGTGAAGTGAAGAGAAGAGTGAAGTGAAGTGAAGGGTGAAGTGAAGTGAAGAGTGAGTGAGTGAAGAGTGAAGAGTAGTGAAGAGTGAAGTGAAGTGAAGAGTGAAGTGAAGTGAGAGTGAAGTGAAGATGAAGAGTGAAGTGAAGTGAAGAGAGTGAAGTGAAGTGAAGAGTGAAGTGAAGTGAAGAGTGAAGTGAAGTGAAGAGGAAGTGAAGTGAAGAGTGAAGTGAAGTGAAGAGTGAAGTGAGTGAAGAGTGAAGTGAGTGAAGAGTGAAGTGAAGTGAAGAGTGAAGTGAAGTGAAGAGTGAAGTGAAGTGAAGAGTGAAGAGAAGTGAAGAGTGAAGTGAAGTGAAGAGTGAAGTGAAGTGAAGAGTGAAGTGAAGTGAAGAGTGAAGTGAAGTGAAGAGTGAAGTGAAGTGAAGAGAAGTGAGTGAAGAGTGAAGTGAAGTGAAGAGTGAAGTGAAGTGAAGAGAGTGAAGTGAAGAGTGAAGTGAAGTGAAGAGTGAAGTGAAGTGAAGAGTGAAGTGAAGTGAAGAGTGAAGTGAAGTGAAGAGTGAAGTGAAGTGAAGAGTGAAGTGAAGTGAAGAGTGAAGTGAAGTGAAGAGTGAAGAAGTGAAGAGTGAAGTGAAGTGAAGAGTGAAGTGAAGTGAAGAGTGAAGTGAAGTGAAGAGTGAAGTGAAGTGAAGTGAAGAGTGAAGTGAAGTGAAGAGAAGTGAAGTGAAGAGGTGAAGTGAAGAGTGAAGTGAAGTGAAGTGAAGAGTGAAGTGAAGTGAAGCTGAAGAGTGCAGTGAAGGAGGTGAAGTGACGTGAAGAGTGAAGTGCAGTGAAGAGTGAAGTGAAGTGAAGAGTGAAGTGAAGTGAAGAGTGAAGTGAAGTGAAGAGTGAAGTGAAGTGAAGAGTGAAGTGAAGTGAAGAGTGAAGTGAAGTGAAGAGTGAAGTGAAGTGAAGAGTGAAGTGACGTGAAGAGTGAAGTGAAGTGAAGAGTGAAGTGAAGTGAAGAGTGAAGTGAAGTGAAGAGAGTGAAGTGAAGGGAAGTGAGAGTGAAGTGAAGTGAAGGAAGAGTGAAGTGAAGTGAAGAGTGAAGTGAAGTGAAGAGTGAGTGAAGTGAAGTGAAGAGTGAAGAGAGTGAAGTGAAGAGTGAAGTGAAGTGAAGAGAGTGAAGAGTGAAGTGAAGAGTGAAGTGAAGTGAAGAGTGAAGTGAAGTGAAGAGTGACGTGAAGTGAAGAGTGAAGTGAAGTGAAGAGTGAGTGAAGTGAAGAGTGAAGTGAAGTGAAGAGTGAAGTGAAGTGAAGAGTGAAGTGAAGTGAAGAGTGAAGTGAAGTGAAGAGTGAAGTGAAGTGAAGAGTGAAGTGAAGTGAAGTGAAGAAGTGAAGAGTGAAGTGAAGAGTGAAGTGAAGAGAGAGTGAAGTGAAGTGAAGTGAAGTGAAGAGTGAAGTGAAGTGAAGAGTGAAGTGAAGTGAAGAGTGAAGTGAAGTGAAGAGTGAAGTGAAGTGAAGAGTGAAGTGAAGTGAAGAGTGAAGTGAAGTGAAGAGTGAAGTGAAGTGAAGAGTGAAGTGAAGTGAAGAGTGAAGTGAAGTGAAGAGTGAAGTGAAGTGTAAGAGTGAAGTGAAGTGAAGAGTGAAGTGAAGTGAAGAGTGAAGTGAAGTGAAGAGTGAAGTGAAGTGAAGAGTGAAGTGAAGTGAAGAGTGAACGTGAAGTGAAGAGTGAAGTGAAGTGAAGAGTGAAGTGAAGTGAAGAGTGAAGTGAAGTGAAGAGGAGTGAAGTGAAGAGTGAAGTGAAGTGAAGAGTGAAGTGAAGTGAAGAGTGAAGTGAAGTGGGAGTGAAGAAGAGTGAAGAAGAGTGAAGTGAAGTGAAGAGTGAGTGAAGTGAAGAGCTGAAGTGAAATGAAGAGTGAAGTGAAGTGAAGAGTGAAGTGAAGTGAAGCGTGAAGTGAAGTGAAGAGTGAAGTGAAGAGTGAAGTGAAGAGTGAAGTGAAGGAAGTGAGAGTGAAGTGAAGTGAGTGAGAGTGAAGTGAAGAGTGAAGTGAAGTGAGAGTGAAGTGAGTGAGAGTGAAGTGAAGTGAAGAGTGAAGTGAAGTGAAGAGTGAGTGAAGTGAGGAGAGAAGTGAAGTGCAGATGAAGAGTGAAGTGAAGTGAAGAGTGAAGTGAAGTGAAGAGTGAAGTGAAGTGAAGAGTGAAGTGAAGTGAAGAGTGAAGTGAAGTGAAGAGTGAAGTGAAGTGAAGAGTGAAGTGAAGTGAAGAGTGAAGTGAAGTGAAGAGTGAAGTGAAGTGAAGAGTGAAGTGAAGTGAAGAGTGAAGTGAAGTGAAGAGTGAAGTGAAGTGAAGAGTGAAGTGAAGTGAAGAGTGAAGTGAAGTGAAGAGTCGAAGTGAAGTGAAGAGTGAAGTGAAGAGTAAGTGAAGTGAAAGTGAAGTGAAGTGAAGAGTGAAGTGAAGTGAAGAGTGAAGTGAAGTGAAGAGTGAAGTGAAGTGAAGAGTGAAGTGAAGTGAAGAGTGAAGTGAAGTGAAGAGTGAAAGTGAAGTGAAGAGTGAAGTGAAGTGAAGAGTGACGTGAAGTGAAGAGTGAAGTGAAGTGAAGAGTGCAGTGAAGTGAAGTGAAGTGAAGTGCGAGTGAAGTGAAGAGAGTGAAGTGAAGTGAAGAGTGAAGTGAAGTGAAGAAGTGAAGTGAAGTGAGGAGTGAAGTGAAGTGAAGGGAGAGTGAGTGAAGTGAAGGGTGAAGTGAAGTGAAGAGTGCGTGAAGTGAGAGTGAAGTGTAGTGAAGAGTGAAGTGAAGTGAAGAGTGAAGTGAAGTGAGGAGTGAAGTGAAGAGTGCAAGAGTGAAGAAGTGAAGAGATGAAGTGAAGTGAAGAAGTGAAGTGAAGAGTGAAGTGAAGAGAAGTGAAGTGAAGAGAGTGAAGTGAAGAGTGAAGTAGAAGAGTGAAGTGAAGAAGTGGAAGAAGTGAAGTGGAAGTGAAGAGTGAAGTGAAGTGAAGGGTGAAGTGAAGTGCAGAGTGGAAGCTGAAGTCGAAGCGTAGAAGTGAAGTGAAGAGAGAAGTGAAGTGAAGAGTGAAGTGAAGTGAGGAGTGAAGTGAAGAGTGACGTTGAAGAGTGAAGTGAAGTGAAGTGAAGAGTGAAGTGAAGTGAAGAGTGAAGTGAAGTGAAGAGTGAAGTGAAGTGAAGAGTGAAGTGAAGTGAAGTGAAGAGTGAAGTGAAGTGAAGAGTGAAGTGAAGTGAAGAGTGAAGTGAAGTGAAGAGTGAAGTGAAGTGAAGAGAAGACGTGAAGTGAAGAGTGAAGTGACGTGAAGAGTGAAGTGAAGAGCGTGAAAGTGAAGTGAAGAGTGAAGTGAACGTGAAGAGTGAAGTGAAGTGAAGAGTGAAGTGAAGTGAAGCGATCCGGAAGAGTGAAGTGAAGTGAAGAGTGAAGTGAAGTGAAGAGTTAAAGTGAAGTGAAGAGTGCAGTGAAGTGAAGAGTGAAGTGAAGAGTGAAGAGAAGTGAAGTGAAGTGAAGTGAAGAGTGAAGTGAAGTGAAGCAGTGAAGTGAAGTGAAGAGTGAAGTGAAGTGAAGAGTGAAGTGAAGTGAAGAGTGAAGTGAAGTGAAGAGTGAAGACTGAAGTGAAGAGTGAAAGTGCAGGTGAAGAGTGAAGTGAAGTGAAGAGTGAAGTGAAGTGAAGAGTGACAGAGTACGAAGTGAAGAGTGAAGTGAAGTGAAGAGTGAAGTGAAGTGAAGAGTGCAGTGAAGTGAAGAGTGAGAGTGAAGCTGAAGAGATGAAGTGAGAAGAGTGAAGTGAAGTTAGAGAAGTGACTCCTGAAGTGAACGTGAAGAGTGAAGCTGACAGTGCAGTGACAGAGTCGAAGAGTGCCAGTGACGAGTGAAGTGACGAGAGCGTGAAGTGCAAGTGACCTATCTCTATCCTATCCTCTATCCTATCCTATCCTATCCTATCCTATCCCTATCCTCTATCCTATCCTATCCTATCTCTATCCTATCCTATCCTCCTATCCTATCCCTATCCTCTATCCTATCCTATCCTCTATCCTATCCTATCTCTATCCTATCCTATCCTCTATCCTATCCTATCCTCTATCCTATCCTATCCTCTATCCTATCCTATCCTCTATCCTATCCTATCCTCTATCCTATCCTATCCTCTATCCTATCCTATCCTCTATCCTATCCCTATCCTCTATCCTATCCTATCCTCTATCCTATCCCTCTATCCTATCCTATCCTCTATCCCTATCCTATCCTCTATCCTATCCTATCCTCTATCCTATCCTATCCTCTATCCTATCCTATCCTCTATCCTATCCTATCCTCTATCCTATCCCTATCCTCTCTATCCTATCCTATCCTCTATCCTATCCTATCCTATCTCTATCCTATCCTATCCTCTATCCTATCCTATCCTCTATCCTATCCTATCCTCTATCCTATCCTCTATCCTATCCTCTATCCTATCTCTATCCTATCCTCTATCCTATCCTATCCTCTATCCTATCCTATCCTCTATCCTATCCTATCCTCTATCCTATCCTATCCTCTATCCTATCCTATCCTCTATCCTATCCTATCCTCTATCCTATCCTATCCTCTCTATCCTATCCTATCCTCTATCCTATCCTATCCTCTATCCTATCCTATCCTCTATCCTATCCTATCCTCTATCCTATCCTATCCTCTATCCTATCCTATCCTCTATCCTATCCTATCCTCTATCCTATCCTATCCTCTATCCTATCCTATCCTCTATCCTATCCTATCTCCTCTATCCTATCCTATCCTTCTATCCTATCCTATCCTCTATCCTATCCTATCCTCTATCCTATCCTATCCTCTATCCTATCCTATCCTCTATCCTATCCTATCCTTCTATCCGATCCTCCTATCCAATCCTCTATCCTATCCTATCCTCTATCCTATCCTATCCTCTATCCTATCCTATCCTCTATCCTATCCTATCCTCTATCCTATCCTATCCTCTATCCTATCCTATCCTCTATCCTATCCTCTATCCTATCCTCTATCCTATCTATCCTCTATCCTATCCTATCCTCTATCCTATCCTATCCTCTATCCTATCCTATCCTCTATCCTATCCTATCACTCTATCCTATCCTATCCTCTATCCTATCCTATCCTCTATCCTATCCTATCCTCTATCCTATCCTATCTCTCTATCCTATCCTATCCTACTATCCTCTCCTATCCTATCCTCTATCCTATCCTATCCTCTATCCTATCCTATCCTCTATCCTATCCTATCCTCTATCCTATCCTATCCTCTATCCTATCCTATCCTCTATCCTATCCTATCCTCTATCCTATCCTATCCTCTATCCTATCCTATCCTCTATCCTATCCTATCCTCTATCCTATCCTATCCTCTATCCTATCCTATCCTCTATCCTATCCTATCCTCTATCCTATCCTATCCTCTATCCTATCCTATCCTCTATCCTATCCTATCCTCTATCCTATCCTATCCTCTATCCTATCCTATCCTCTATCCTATCCTATCCTCTATCCTATCCTATCCTCTATCCTATCCTATCCTCTATCCTATCCTATCCTCTATCCTATCCTATCTCTATCCTATCCTATCCTCTATCCTATCCTATCCTCTATCCTATCCTATCCTCTATCCTATCCTATCCTCTATCCTATCCTATCCTCTATCCTATACCTATCCTCTATCCTATCCTATCCTCTATCCTATCCTATCCTCTATCCTATCCTATCCTCTATCCTATCCTATCCTCTATCCTATCCTATCCTCTATCCTATCCTATCCTCTATCCTATCCTATCCTCTATCCTATCCTATCCTCTATCCTTATCCTATTCCTCTATCCTATCCTATCCTTCTATCCTATCCTAATACCTCATACCTTCTCTATCCTATCCATCCTCTATCCTATACTATCCTCTATCCTATCCTATCCTCTATCCTATCCTATCTTCTATCCGATCCTCTATCCAATCCTCTATCCTATCCTATCCTCTATCATATCCTATCCTCTATCCTATCCTATCCTATC